>NC_135422.1:21508626-21678626 GCF_051991245.1 Festucalex cinctus | reverse complement strand
TTTTTTTGCGTGTGTGCGTTTGCGTGCGTTTGCGTGTGTGCGTTTGCGTGCGTGCGTGCGCGTGCGTGTGCGTGCAAATACGTATAAATTTATACTCATTAATTCACCTAAAACCTTGTAAATATCCCATTACCCTTCGCCTTAACCAGGTACTTCAGAATCTTGCCAGAGTCGTGAGGTTAAAATGGTCAGGAGACCAGAGAAAAGGTCAGAAAAAATAAAGAGAAAAGAAAGATAAATCAAAGTGAAATCCAGCACCGACCAAACACTTCCTGCCTTCCCCATGGTTACAAAATCAAAGTCTTACGCCAACCCCGGAAGCCTCTAAATTCCAACAAATTAGCGAGATCTCAAGAGACCAGAGGAAAAACTAAAGAGAGGAAGGAGGGAAGGATCGATGAGGCAGAGTGAGATCCATAGAAGCCAGTACATCCAATCCATCAAAGTGAAATCTAGCACCAACCAAACCCAGAAGCCAGTACATCCAATCCATCAAAGTGAAATCTAGCACCAACCAAACCCCTCCTGCGTGGTTACCAAACCAGAGTCTTATGCCAACCCCAGAAACCTCAAACTTCCAATAAATTGAGATCTCAAGTGACCAGAGGAAAAACTAAAGAGAGGAAGGAGGGAAGGATAGATAAAGCAAAGTGAGATCCACAGACAACAGCACCCACTGATTCAAGGGGCTGTGGGAGGGAGAGGCAAATTCTGTTTGAGTTTCAGTAGATGCTGGTGCGATGGATCTGGCATGCATAAGGACCACCACCAAAGAAAGAAGCCGTCAACCGCGGTCCACCAAAGCGAGCAACCCCCCCCCCACCCACCCCACCTGGAATCCCCAGGCCGCGGCAGCACCAAGGCCACCCCCAAGCCACCCGAGCGGACACCGGTCGGCGAGCCGACCCAGACGCCCGGAACACCCCCGCCCCAGCCCCGGCCCACACACCCGAGCCCAAGGCCGCAGAACGAGGCCCAGCGGGCCCCCACAGCGCCCCACCGGTCCCCAGCCCCCACCCCCCCCCACGACCCCCCCGCACCCCACCCAAACCCGCCACCCGCCACGACCCAGGCCCCGCCACCCCCGGCCCCCAAACCCCCGAACACACCCCGACCCCCAACACCCAAGCCCCCACCCACCCATACCTCCACCCCCCCCCAAACAAGCCGCCCCCCCCCGACGACCGCCAACCGCCCCGCGAACCCCGCCCCCCGCGAGTCCCCCACCCCCGGAAACCGGCACCGGGCAGCAGCGCAGAGAGGGAAGACGTGCCCACCCCACCTCCAGCCGACTGTCCGACTGTATTTGAATGCAGCTGCAGTTTGGCTTGCCGAGCTGTCGTTTGTTCATGCTCCCGTTAGTGGCTAGTTACTAACGGCGCAGACTTGCGTCGTATCATACAATGTCAGACCAATTAACAGACTCATTAACTTTCTTAGCGTCCTTAATTGGCAATTAAATATAATTCGAGGTGGCATCGTGTTGATGTTGGAAGTCTACAGTCGCGTGAGGACGAGCCAAGCTGGCCGCCTTAACTGCTAGCCGTGCGCCATGCCGGCATGTATATATGATGATGTAATCAACATGTGCTATGTGGTGACATCATCAACATGCGCTACCGCGGTAAGACGGTACAATCAAAATCTCTACACTCTGCAAAATTTATACTTTATATTGAATATACTGTTTATATCGCCAAGCCCTACTCTCAATAACGTGTTTTTATTTTGAATATTACTCCTCTCAAGTTTACTGAAAGTACTAGCATTGCATCGCTGACCACACCCTTTTTTAGTCCCCCAACATCAACAAAACCATGTTATGTACATATTGAGTTATTAAGTACTGTACATGAAAGAAGCCATTATAATTTAATAAATAAAATATATGATTCCTCCAGTAAAGGCTCACAAACACAACATATGGTTAAGGTTCTAAAATAATCCCAAATGAGTTTATAAATAGAGTTGCATACTACGCTGCATCACTCTGCTTTCCGACCGTTGTGCTATTTAGCTCTCTGCTTAGGCAGTGACTTCACTAGAACTGCTGTTCCAGCAATAGCGTGCAGCTGTTTGCATAGTTATCAAACCCCTGCACCATAATACCTGCTCAGGAACAGATGGAGAGCTCATATAATTAGTGACTAGCTGGTGAACAAGTGGACAGCAAATGACAGGGAAAATCGAAAAGAAAAAAATCATAAACACAGAGTAATATAGATAATTATGTAAATTATATAATCAAATCAATGTTCCTCAATGCTCAGATTTAAAAGTTTAACAGATTTAACAAATTTAAAATATATAGAAGTACACAATAACAATTGTCATGTTTTGGTTCTGTGGGGTTGGGATTTGTTTTCTTTTGGTGTTTTTGGGTGCGTTTGTCTGTGGTCGGTGTTTTGTCATGTGTTCCTTGTTTCTTCCCTTGTCTCATTATGTCAAACCATGTCCACCTGAGTGTGTCTTCCCTTCCCAGTGTGTGACCAATCACTGCCCTCAGCCACTTGTGTTTTTCCCCAGGTGTGTCTCCTTAGCTCATTAGTGTTTGTGTATTTATCCTGTTGTGTTTGTCCAGTCGGGGTGGGTGCATTGATGGTGTTACGTGGGTCATGCTGTAATTCTGTCAAGTCAAGTCAAGTCAAGTCAAGTCAAGTCAAGTCAAGTCAAGTCAAGTCAAGTCAAGTCAAGTCCTGTTCTTTCACGTCACGTGTAGTTTTGTTTTCTTGCCTAGTTGTTAATAAATCACCCTAAGTTGCCCATTTCCCGTCGTTTGATCTGTCTCCTCCATTTGGGTCCACAATCTCCTACTTACTGTGACAAAGTCTGCGATTGTCACGGGACCAGTCCAGGGTGGAACTTGACTTTCCACCAGATTCCAGCAAATAAGGATAAACAGTGTAGAAATCGGATGGGTGGTCCAACTAGGTTTTCAAATTATATTTGTGGCGCTTCAAGATACAAGTCTTGCTGAAATTTTTGAGTATTAAAAAGCTGAATAAAATGAACCTGGCCTTTATAATCACCAGTTTATAACTGATGGAGGAGCACATGGGTATTTATGGAAATACTGTATTTCATTATCAAAACCGGATTTGCAAACGTGAACATGGATTTTAGCACTTTTAATGATGAACCACTTATAACAACTTACAAGTAGTCCTTAGCTTATGAACACAGTGGATTCCGAGAGGCTGTTTGTAAAACGAGATTCTTTACAAATAAATGTTCTAAAAAAAAAGTTTCAAATAAAATAAATAAAATGAAATTGTATGCAGTATATAATGTATAGACATATACTACATATGCATACATTTAAAAAAAAAAAAATTGAACAATGTGGAACAATATCATTATGGTCTTTGGGATTAAGAAGTATACAACGGCTGCGATTGGCTAGGAACCAGTTCAGGGTGTACCCCGCCTGCTGCCCAAAGCCAGCTGGTATAGGCTCCAGCACCCCCCACGACCCTTGTAAGGTGTAAGCAGTCAAGAAAATGGATGGATGGAAGTATACAACGGAGAGGTATAAAACACAGCCAGCTTCCTTTACCTAGGACCGAGGTGTGTAATTTCAAACAGCAATAGTGGTCAAGAATGGATAAAAAAAAAAAAAAAAAAAAAAGAAACCCCAGTCCTTGTCTGCCTGTCCTTTTCCATTTCTGTCATTCATACATGATTTGTGTCCAAGCTGTGGGGCTTTTAGTGTAAAGCAAACAAGTATGGCGACCCTCACATCCTGTTTCATACACTTCATTTACCGCCAATGCCTAGGGTGTGAAAACAACACAGAGCGATAGCGAGGATAGTCAAGAACTTTTTAGTCAGGAATGATAAGACACACACAGGCACACAGTTAGCGATTGCGACAGACATGCACTCCCGATACAAAAAGACAATAGCATCCCGAGGGGCATTCTTTGCTAAATCAGAGAAATAGGAAGAAATTACAGCTCTATTTCAGAAAAGGCAACAGCGTCTAGCAGAAAGCCCAATTATATGGAATTAGATGCACATTTGCTCAAATTACTTCTAAAACCTGTATAAAGTCAACCACCAATAGTTGTGCAAATTCAAACTATTGCATGTCGAATCCCCATAATTGACAGAGAAATTGAGAACACATTTTTCTTGAAATCCTTGATCATCATTGCTTTCATTCTTTTCTGCCATTACAGTGTAATTACAAAATAATTACACATACAATGTAATATGCAAATAAAGATGTCCGTGTACACTCACAAACACTCCTCCTCAGTCCTCTAACGACACCCACACAGTAAATTCTGTAGACTAAATTTGACTCTATTTAGAGTGGGACCAAATAGACTCAGTTTTAGGTGGTAGTGTGTGTGTGCGTCTCCAACGCTGAAGGTTGTGAGTTCGTTCCTCAACCCTTGAGTGAGTTTTTTTTTCTTTTTCAAGTTTTCATTTTACTCTCTTCCTCGTGTAAATCTTAGCCTACTCGAAATGTGAGTCTATGTGGTCCCTTTCTAAATAGTCAAATTTACTCTAAATAGAGTCAAATTTACACAACAGAATTTACTGTGCAGCTATCATCGTTGTGGGTTGATGATGCTCATGGCAAATGATTTTTATTCATTTATTTATTTATTTATTTTACGGTTTAGGCATGTCATGTTGATCTGTATTGTTGAAAACCGATGAGTTCAGATCATTTGTCTGAGGAAAATAATAACTAAATAAATAAAGAGAAGTTAAGGGAAGGTTATCAAAAAGGATTGAAAGTTTATCTGAAACGTCTTAATCCGTGCGTAATCTGTCATGATTTATACAGATTACGGATTACTAACCCTAGCCCTTGTTATGGCTGTTTTTGGCAGCTTTTATGATCTTGATGGTAGTACATATAATTTCAATTGTGGTATTGCAATCACTCCAATTTAATAAGATTCAGCTAAAAACAACAACAATTAAAATAATAATAATAATAATATGCCCTGCAATTGGCTGGCAACCAGTCCAGGGTGTCCCCCGCCTACTGCCCAGAGTCAGCTGAGATAGGCGCCAGCACCCCCCTGCGACCCTTGTGAGGAATAAGCGGTCAAGAAAATGGATGGATGGGTAATAATAATAATAATAATAATAATAATAATAATAATAATAATAATTAATAATAATAGTAATGGATTTGAATAATAATGGATTTGAATAAAAATTTATCCAGGGCTTTGTGAGTGGAGTGAGTGGTTGTGTATGAAGATGAAAATCGAGTGGGAATAATCTAGTTTTGGTTTTCAAAGATGAAAATGGCAAAAATAGGAGTTTAAAAATAGGGCTGCACAATATATCGAAAAACAAATGTGATAATGGCATATGCAATGTGTATCACAAAGATGTGGGATAAATTATTTCATATGCAAATGCATGCTTTTATCGAACTTTGGCCAGTCAGGTGCAACCTTAATTGCACATTGCCATCCAATAGGAGAACAATATCTAGGGCAAATAATGTTTTTGTAGTTTAAAAAAAAACTGTGAAAGTTGAAGAATACTTAAAAAGACCAGTTTGGAAAATTCCTCTGGTGAGCATATTAATTTGAAACAGGTGAGTGTCATGACAGGGTGTAAAAGGATAATCCTCAAAACGCTGAGTGGTTCACAAGCAATGTTGTGGCGATGTTAATGTGTGAACAAATAGTCCAATGGTTTAAGAATGTTTCTGAACATACAATTGAAAGTAACTTTTGGTCCCTAATATCCTCAAAATAATCAGGGAATCTGGAGCAACCTCTGCATGTTAGTGGCAAGGCCAAAAAAAACAACATTGAGACAGGTGCCCATGACCTTTAATCCCTGAGGCAACACTATTAACTCATTTGCTCCCAATAACGTCACGCGTAAATACGTTTTTTTTTTAATAATGTTGTAAGTGTCCCACAGACGTATTTATACGTTTTTTTGTTTTGTTTTGTTTTATGCTAGAACATACAGAAGGCTTTGATGCAGCCTCCCAGCTGCAAAGAACGGTTGCAGAAATGGTAGTTATTACACAAACGGCCAGCAGGTGGCAGTAGAACAAAGGAGATCAACCAGGACTATCTAGAGAAAAAGCTAAATTACTTACAATTTTAAAATGATTTGTGAAAACTGATTAAACTTAGCTCTCTTCTCATGCTAATTGCTACAAAACGGAAACAGATAGAAACATACTTTTTTTTTCCTGATGAAAGAAGAGACTTTAATCTTTCTTTTGGTAGGTTCCATGCTTTTATAGCAATTGAACACAATATTCTGTGGGCCTTGCAAAATCAGTCAAAAACAGCTGGGAGCGAACGGAATTGCTTCTGTGAAAATGGCTGGGAGTCAATGAGTTAAAAACCAGCACTAATCTGTAAAGGAAAATGCCATGTGGACCCTAGAAGACTTCAGAAAACCACTGTTATTGTGTTAAAACTCCATGTAAAGTGAAAGATATATACAACACCCAGAGATGCATCACACACAGAAACACTATTGGTGGTGCAAGGCGGTCTTCAATTGTCTGTGTCACATGCGTGACCATCTACATCATCTGCAAAGGGGAGATCTTGCGGTTTACTTGTATAAATGCACTTTGCACTCGCTAATCTCAAGCACGGACTACAGTGGGTACATTTCTGTTTCCGCAATGTCAAGCATGTGTGCGCCTCAATCGCCATGATTGCAAGCGAAAGAGGGGAGCCGCTTCAATTGCTTGGAAGCTGGCTGTGTTCCATCCCACAATAGCGCAAATATCCTCTTCATTCTGACTAGTCTAGGAATATACCACAGAATTAGGGCTTTTTGTGCCCTTAGTTCCCAAATGCTTATTGGACCAAGCTCATCTGTCCAATTAAGAAAATCTAAACTTGAACACAGAAGTTTAGCACGTAGCCATACTGTAACTACATTTATGACAAGAAACCAGAAAAGAATGTATGTATTTAATTTTTTTCCCCTCATATTTGCCTTATTCTTCATCTCACCTATGGTCCCACTGCACCAGAGGCAAAGAAGTGGGAAAAACGTTAGCTTAGTGACCCAAGCCTGCCTCACCTTCTGCTGGTCTCAACAGCCAAATTGCCCCGAGAGATCCAGACAGTGTGCTAACTGTGTGTGCACACAAAAACACATTCACACATAAATTCAAGCAAGTGAGAGGTAAAGGAGAGTTCAACAGAGGAAAGATGACGTCCAAGTGGAGATGAGAAAATTGGCCACATGCACAATGGCACAAGAGCAAAAATGAAGGCAACACATTAGTAATTGCACAAGGAATAACAGATGCAAAAGAAAGACAAACAAACAAACATGTTTTTGGAGAAAAAAAAAAAGTTGACAACATAACCGCATATTCTGCTTTTAGTGGAATTTCTTCCAAGAGGGTGATGGAAAGGTCAGACACACCATTACTTGCACATCACATCCTTTAGCCATCCATCCATTTGCAACATCATAAGATTACCACCATTCATTCATCTTTGGTTTTCATCCATCTACGCAGACCAATGTTCATCAAAGTAAGCAGGATATAAAAGGGATGCTTTACTTTGATCTAATTTTCCCACATATATCTGCCATCCCAGTAGGTGGTAAAAGGATTTTGTTAACTGAACTCCACAACATATTTACTAATTATCATGGTGGTGGTGGACTTAACTGGAGTTTCTTTCCCCTAATGGCCCTATTAACATTTTGTAAATTGGCACGTTTTATGGTAATTATAAATAATGGTATATGTATTTATTCTTCCAGGTTTTTCTCAATTTTGGGTTGCCAATTTGGCATACCTTTTATGGAAGGATGGCCGTCCCGACTCTCGCTATATATGGAAGCTTGGAACCAATACTGGCTAGAGCATACTCTATGATCAGGGCACTCAGTTGGTCTCCATCCAACCCCAACAAGACCTAACCTCGTTTGATTCTTAGATTAGACAAGATCGGGCATTTTGAAAATAGTATGCCTGCATTTATATAATAGTCTAATCACCTTCAGACAATTATCTTTGCACGACTCCTAAACCCATCCATCCATCCATCCATACACTGCTTATCCAGGGTCAGGTCAGGGGGGCAGCACCTTTAGCAGGGAATCCCAGACTTCCCTCTCCCCAGATCAAGGCATCAAGGCATTCCCAGGCCAGCCGAGAGACTCCAGCGTCTCCTGGGTCGTCCCCGGTGCCTGCCATCGGTGGGACATGCCCGGAACACCTCTCCAGGGAGGCATCCAGGAGGCATCCGAACCAGATGCCCGAGCCACCTCAACTGGTTCCTCTCAACGCGGAGGAGCAACGGCTAGACTCTGAGTCCCTCGTAATTAAAACCGAATGCTTAATCAACCTACGGTTGCCAACTTGCTGGAAGACCCGGGGGGCATTTGCGGCCCGCCGTCCATTTTTCAGTGGCCCGCGACATATGCTAAAAAAGACATTTGACTCAGTCAAAATAAAATAAACAAAACAAAAATGTTTGCAGATGGTCAACGTAAGAAGGGAGGTTATTGAAAAACAGGTGCCATTAAAGGTTATTTTAGTTAACTAAAACTAAAATTCAAAAAACAATATTGTTACCGAAATAAAATAAAAACGAAAATGCTTTTTAAAAAATGAAAACCAACTGAAACTACATTTTATATTTACAAAACTAACTAAAACTACCTATAATTATAGCAAACATGTCCTTCGTTTTAGTCTTTGGTAATTAATTGAATGCATGAGCCTTTGGGGATGATTTGAAATGTGATTTTTAGTAGCTTTATTTTGATATAAACCAGAATAATGACGTTTGAAAGTATGTCACACAGAAGTGACGTCATCTAGCAGCAGCCAATAGAAAAGCACCTTCAGATGACGTTGCTCCCATGCTGTTTCTTAAATATTGTGCACATACACATTTAAAAAAAAAGTAATACTGAAACTAACAATCTAAACTAAAACTAAGCATTTTTTAAAGAACTAAACTAATAAAAACTAACAGAACCACCCTGAAAACTAATAAAAAACAACTACCTGTAATATGAAAAATTCCAAAACTATAATAACCCTACTGCCATATTAAAAATAAATTGGTTTATATACTGTTGCATTTTTCTAAATATGTATGGAGTTAAATTGGGGCCAAAAGTTTTGTACTTGAAAAAATAAAACTTGAAACTGAAAATTGTTGTGTTGATCTTGAATTTCACAAAATATAAAAAGGTATTCAAAATAAAAATAAGCCCTAAAAATAGCCCTGCTGCGCTGGCTGTCCGCCCATTGTGGTGCCGGGTGGATGAGGTGGGGGGCGGCGGGGGGTGGGGGTGCTGGGGGGCGGGCGTGTCACCTACACCCGCCGGGTTGGGTGAGGCCCCGCTGGTCGCTCCTCTTACTCACTTCACTAGCTTGCACTATACACTTTGTAAATATACACATAGGGCACACAACACATTTCTTGGTGGGGTGGGGAAGGGTGGAAACACCGTCTTCACCCTTCAACTCCCCTCCAATTTTAATGCACCTCACGTCCAAGGGGAGGGGTGAGTTGGGGCGGGGAGCCATCAGAGGGGATGGACTGCAGTGCCTGGCAGCGCTGTGGTCCCCCCCATTTGGGTCCCTGCCCCACCACTTTGTCCCTCCATTCCCTTTTTTAATGCACCACACATATACATATTCATTTTTTTTGGGGGGATACGGGTGTGTCGGAGTAGGGGAAATTTTTTCCCTCTGCTCCGACTCACCTGCTCCCAATTTTAATGCACCACACGCACACACTTGTATATACACTGGGTGGGGCCACATTCACGGTGTAAGGGTAGAGCTCTACTGCGGACTCAGTAACAGGGTTAGGTGTCACTAGTACTCTGGCGTGACGACCGGGGCCTCTCCCCACCGGGCTCGGTGTTCTGGTGTTCCGCCTTCTCCCCTGGTGCTTCCTCCTCTGCTTCCCCCCTCCCGCCGCTGTGCAAATCTCGCGCGGCTGGAGGTGGGGTGGGCACATCTTCCCTCTCTGCGCTGCTGCCCGGTGCCGGTTTCCGGGGGGGGGGGTGGGGGGTTCTCGCGGGGGGCCGGGTTCGCGGGGGGGGGGGGGGGGGGGGTGGCGGCCGTCGGGGGGGGGGCGGCTTGTTTTGGGGGGGGGTGGAGGTATGGGTGGGTGGGGGGTTGGGTGCTGGGGGTCGGGGTGTGTTCGGGGGTTTGGGGGTCGGGGGTGGTGGGGCCTGGGTCGTGGTGGATGGCGGGTTTGGGTGGGGTGCGGGGGGGTCGTGGGGGGATGGGGGCTGGGGACCGGTGGGGCGCTGTGGGGGCCCGCTGGGCCTCGTTCTGCGGCCTTGGGCTCGGGGGTGTGGGCCGGGGCTGGGGCGGGGGTGTTCCGGGTGTCTGGGTCGGCTCGCCGACCGGTGTCCGCTCGGGTGGCTTGGGGGTGGCCTTGGTGCTGCCGCGGCCTGGGGATTCCGGGGGGGGTGCTCGCTTTGCTGGACCGCGGTTGACGGCTTCTTTCTTTGGTGGTGGTCCTTATGCATGCCAGATCCGTCGCACCAGCATCTACTGAAACTCAACAGAAGTACCCTCTCCCTCCCACAGCCCCTTGAATCAGTTGGTGCTGGTGTCTGTGGTTCTCACTTTGCTTTATCTATCCTTCCCTCCTTCCTCTCTTTAGTTTTTCCTCTGGTCACTTGAGATCTTAATTTATTAGAAGTATGAGGTTTCTGGGGTTGGCATAAGACTCCGGTTTTGTAACCACGCAGGAGGGGTCTTGTTGGTGCTGGACTTCACTTTGATGGATTGGATGTACTGGCTTCTATTGATCTCACTCTGCCTTATCGATCCTTCCCTCCTTCCTCTCTTTAGTTTTTTCCTCTGGGCTCTTGAGATCTCGCTAAATTTGCTGGAATTTAGAGGCTTCCGGGGTTGGCGTAAGACTTTGATTTTGTAATCATGGGGAAGGCAGGAAGTGTTTGGTCGGTGCTGGATGTCACTTTGATTTACCTTTCTTTTCTCTTTATTTCTTTTTTTTTCTGACCTTTTCTCTGGTCTCCTGACCATTTAAATCTCACGACTCTGGCAAGATTCTGAAGTACCTGGTTAAGGCGAAGGGTAATGGGATATTTATAAGGTTTTAGGTGAATGAATGAGTATAAATTTATACGTATTTGCACGCACGCACACGCACGCACGCAAACGCACGCACACGCACGCACGCAAACGCACGCAAACGCACACACGCAAACGCACACATACAAAAAAAAAAAAAAAAAAAAAAAAAAAAAAAAGAGCAATGATGACAAGACGTTGAATCGGTAAGACTACCGAATGAACAATTCTGAGCTCTTCAAAAAAAAAAAAAAAACAAAAAAAAAAAAAAAAACAAAAAAAAAAAAAACAAATAAAAATAAGCATGTGAAACGTTTTTTCGTGTCAAAATTAATTTTGATTCACTTCGGTCCTGCCTTTGAATAAATTATTTATTTTCATTTTTTGCTTCCATATATATTTTGACATTTGAGGTCTTATTTTTTTCAGTTGCATGTTTTTTTCTTTTCAGATTCAGATCTTATTTTTTTGGGTTTCAACACATTTTTTCAGTTTCAAAACTTTTTTTTTCACTTTCAAATCGTTTTTCACTTTCAGATCTTTTTTTTTCAGTTTCAAGTCTCTTTTTTTCAGTTTCAGACTTTTGGCCCGAATGTTACGTGGGGGCGTGGTGACAACTGAGCGGGGCGTGGAATCATGAGTGACAGCTGCACAAAAGCGCTTTGGAAACACCCCCCAGTGACAGTGCCTTCAGGGAACGTAGGAATTAAGACAACTCTTAACTCAACATATATATACCCCATATTCGTGTGATTGGCAGCATATGAATTAATGCCAGTGACAAAATTCCACTTCAAAGTCTGTTTTAGACAGTTCTGAGCACCAACTACGGTCTAGCAGCAATAGGTTGTGCCAGGTTTGCCGTACAACAGCGACGTTTACGCGTCTAATATGTCCGATGTCGATGTCGGCATTGTGAACGCATCGTATTCTCCCGCTGGCGTCCGGCCGGTTGCCGTCAGGACAACCGAATGCACGGGTGAGACATGCTAAATAAGTGTTGCAAAATCATAACAAACAGTAAGGGGCTGTTTTTGTGACATTTTTTTGGAGTGACGCATTATAAATGGGGGACTTTGTCAAAGCTGAGCTAACGTTAGCATGAAGTATCGGCCACAAGCAAGCACTGCGTTGTAAACTACTGAGGTAAAGCTAGCCAACTTTTCTTTTTACGCGGTCAACTCCGCCGCACTTCATTTTTTTCTTTTCGCCCTTTTGTAGGATTTACGTTTGTGTGTTGGAAGAGACGCTTTCATGGAGAACGACATCCGCTGGTACGGAGAACGACGTCCGCTTTTCAAAATAAAGGATCGGTTTTCAAAAATAAAATTCAATTCAAACGCAGTTTAAAAGATGTTTGTTTTTATTATTATTATTGTCAGTTTAAAATATGTTTCACTATAACACAGTACCAACATATTAGACGCTTAAACGTCGCTGTTGTACGGCAAACCTGGCACAACCTATTGCTGCTAGACCGTAATTGGTGCTCAGAACTGTCTAAAACAGACTTTGAAGTGGAATTTTGTCACTGGCATTAATTCATATGCTGCCAATCACACGAATATGGGGTATATATATGTTGAGTTAAGAGTTGTCTTAATTCCTACGTTTCCTGAAGGCACTGTCACTGGGGGCTGTTTCCAAAGCGCTTTTGTGCAGCTGTCACTCATGATTCCACGCCCCGCTCAGTTGTCACCACGCCCCCACGTAACATTCGGGCCAAAAGTCTGAAACTGAAAAAAAAGAGACTTGAAACTGAAAAAAAAAGATCTGAAAGTGAAAAACGATTTTAAAGTGAAAAAAAAAGTTTTGAAACTGAACAAATGTGTTGAAACCCAAAAAAATAAGATCTGAATCTGAAAAGAAAAAAACATGCAACTGAAAAAAATAAGACCTCAAATGTCAAAATATATATGGAAGCAAAAAATGAAAATAAATAATTTATTCAAAGGCAGGACCGAAGTGAATCAAAATTAATTTTGACACGAAAAAACTTTTCACATGCTTATTTTTATTTTGAATACCTTTTTATATTTTGTGAAATTCAAGATCAACACAACAATTTTCAGTTTCAAGTTTTATTTTTTCAAGTACAAAACTTTTGGCCCCAATTTAACTCCATAAATATGCAAAAGCACAAATAAATTATTTGTACAATTTTTAGGACAAACCACAATTTTGCCCTTGCGTCTTTCTGATTTTCTGTATGTGGCCCTCAAATTAAAAAGTTTGGACACCCCTGATGTACAGTATTACAAACATATTAACAATGAGATTTTGAACTTTAACATAACCCTAAATATGATCCAATATCAAATATTTGATTCCTGACCTTTAAGTCAGGTGCAAACACACTAAAATGCTGTTCTAACAATCGACAGGTGCAAGTGCGCAGTTTGATTCTGTCTATACAAGTTCCCATCTCCAGTGTGTAAACCAACAGCCACAATGCAATTATAAATACACATTTTACGTTGAAGGTTTACAGGTTGAGTTCCCTCGTCAACTGTCAGCCTCTGAGCGAACTCATAGCTCTAAAAAGTGTGGCACTTTTTATTTTCACTAAAAAGATAAAACACAGTCTGTTGTTTGATCTCTCCTTATTTGTGTCAGAATCTCTCTCGCAGTTCCCCTGAAGCAAGACGATTACCCAAAAACAAGCAAGAAGAGTAAACAAGCAATGTCTGCCAATTTCAGCAGTGTTGCCAGCTCGTTCACAAGACAGTTTGACTGGCAAGCAGTAAAGGATGAACCAAGTGAACCAAAACATCTTACACACATACAGTGCACGGCGTTTCACTTTTTCCACTTTTTCTTTTGTTACAGCCTCTTTCCAAAATAGAACAAATTTGTTTTTCCCTCACAATTCCATATCCAAGACCCCATAATGATGTGATTTTTTTTCTTTCTTTATTTATTTTTTTTTATGACATGCACATTAGTATTCACATTAGTATTCATAGCCTTTACCAGCCTCAAAATTTAGCTCAAGTGCATCATGTTTCCACTGATCATCTTTGGGAGTCACACACCTGTCTATACAAGGTCCCACCGGTGACTGTGGATGTCAGAGTACAAACCAAGCATGAAGTCAAAGGGATTGTCTGTGGACCCCAGAGAAAGGATTGTCTCAAGGCACAAATCTTGGGATGTGTACATGCAGAAAATGTACTGCTGCTTTGAAGGTTCTAATGAGTACAGTGGCCTCTTTCACAATTCACTCACGATGTACTACAACTTCCGATGCAGATTCAACATGTTGAATCTGTTGAAAATGCCCCCAAGACACTGCAACATCTACAATGGTGATTTTATGCATTAATCAGACTGCACATACCCACACATGGACACTTCCCAACTTCCATTGTCGGATTGGTGTGTCATAGTCTTTACCTACCTGGCTCCCGACTGTACATACGTGAGACAACAATACAGAGAGAGATTTGTAGATATTTAGGGGCATATTCACTAAGAATGTGCCGCATCCGGTAATAGCGCAAAATATTGCACCACAACTGCAGTTACCCACCTATTCACTAAGGATATTGCTCTAATCATATACCGGCGCAAACACGCCCACAAAACTGTCAGCTTGGAGCAAATTTGCACCTGATTTACCACACATGGCAATGGATTTGCGCCAACAACATTGTTGTTATAGTAACAGAGAAAGATGACATTATCAGAAAGTGAGGTTGGACCGAGAGTAAGCGTTTATAGCGCCATTAAGCTGTACAGAGCAGAGAGGACGACAACGACGTCATTCATTCATAAAGTACAAATTATTGGTGCGATCGTTTTAAAAAAATATATTTTCAGAGGTTGGCGTGGGCGTACAGGATGCATCTGGCACGTAAAAGTGATCGTAAAATGCCTCCCCGCCATTGCCGATCAGCTCGGGTTACATTATGTTGTCCTAAACCAACACGGGAAAATCGCACCCTGTCACGCCGCCACCGGGCGTGGCGGTTCATGCTTTTATTTTTGTGTTTCTGTTTCCTGTTTTACATTGAAATCCCAACTCTCCTCTCACCCCAGGTCACTTGCCCTTCCTGCCGCTCCATGATTACCGGTCCACGCCCATGATCACCACCACCTGTTCCCAATCAACCCGGACATAAAAGCCACCTGCATTCTCCCCTCCGTTGCCGAAGTGTCACCATCAGTGCATGGAAGCGTCCACAGTCCTTATGTCCTCGTTCATGTTGCCTAGCGTTGTTGCCTTGTTTTTGTGCCTTTTCCTCCCTTTTGGAGCGCCTTTAGTTACTCCTTTTGCCTTGTGCCCTTTTTCCTCCCTAGCGGAGCGCTTTCTGTTGTCCCCAGTACCTTTTGCCTGTTTTTTCCTCCCTAGTGGAGCGCTTTTTGTTCTCCACTTTTTCCCCTCCCTGTTCTCCTCTCAGTTTGAGAGGAGACCACTGTTGGCCGGAAATAAACCTGCTGCCTTGGTGGCCTACCTTACGCCTGCGTCTGAGTCCTACTTGACCCCGCCTTGTCAGTACACTTCGGCCAGCATGGACCCAGCAGGCATGGTCGAGGCCGCACTGCAGAGCCAGGAGGCCCGGCTCAACAACCAGGACCGGACCCAACAGACCATGCTGTCCCGGATGGAGGAATTGACCAGCCAGGTCCACGAGCTGGTAGGCCTTTCACGGCGTCGAGCGCCAGCTCCCACTGGACAGATTCCTCACCCTGAGTTCTCTGTACCGACCACGCCATTCACCGGGGTAGGATTGAGACTGGCCTCCCCAGAACGATACTCCGGTGAACCCGGACGCTGTCAGACTTTCCTCACAGAATGTGACATTCATTTTGAACAGTTACCACAGGCATTTCCCACAGCCCGATCCCGAGTGGCCTTCATGTTGTCTCACCTGACGGGACGGGCCAAAACCTGGGCGACCGCGGAATGGGCCAGGGGTTCCTCGGTCTGCCAAAGCGTACAGGACTTTCGAATCGCTTTGCGCCAAGTCTTTGATCCAGAAAACAATGACCGAGAGAAGGCACGAGCACTGAGCCGACTTCAGCAAGGCAACGAATCTGTCAGCGACTATGCAGTTCGCTTTCGAACGTTGGCAACGAGCAGTGGCTGGAACGCCATCGCACTTCACGACCATTTTCTGAAAGGACTCTCACCCGCCATTCAAGAGCTTCTGGTTCCCGTAGATCTCCCCGCGGACTTGGACGCCTTGATTTCCCTCACCATCCGCACCGATCATCGTCGCCGGGAACTGGCTAAGATCGGCGGACTCCGAAGGAGGGAGGAACCCACCCCCTGGTCACGACCACCGGGGCCCGGAAGGCCGCAACCCATCCTTCCTTCCCGACCTGAACCAGGAGAGGTGGACTTCGCCAGAGAGGAACCCATGCAACTGGGAAGGGCCCGGCTAACGCCCGAGGAGCGACAGCGCCGCCGCCGAGAGGGCCGATGCTTCTATTGTGGTGGTCTTGGCCACCTAGTGGGATCCTGCACCACGAAGAGCGGGTCACCGGTGAGTCCTCCGTCACCCCGACCCGCCAAGAACCACAGGCTCACGCAAATGCAGATAAACCACCACAATGTCACCACAAATCTGTCAGCCCTCATCGATTCCGGTTCCGACGAGAGCCTCATGGACTGGGAGCTCGTGAGGCAACTACGAGTCTCCACCGAGCCACTTCTGTCAACCATCCAGGCTCGAGCGCTGAACGGCAAGGAACTTTTCAGAATCACCCACATCACTGAACCCCTGGAAGTGCACATCGGACAGCACCTCGAGACCCTTCGCTTCCATGTGTTCCATTCTGCTTCCCCCACTTTGGTTCTGGGTCACCCTTGGCTGCGTCTACATAATCCCAGAATCGACTGGAACTCTGGAGTCATACTGGAGTGGGGAAAGGACTGCATGACTCACAGATTGGAACAACCCGCACCCCGGAACACCACAGCCCAGGTTCACCAGGTGTCCCTCGCCTCGTCCGCTCAAGAGGAATACCCGAACCTGCACACCGTTCCCTCCTGCTACCACCACCTGCGGGAGGTTTTCAGCAAAACCAAGGCCATGATTCTTCCTCCCCATCGACCGTATGACTGCCCGATTGACCTGATCCCCGGATCAACCATCCCCAAGGGGAGACTGTACTCGGTCTCAGGACCCGAACGCCAAGCCATGAACAATTATATTGACGACTCCTTGAAGGCCGGCCTCATCCGACCGTCTTCCTCACCTGCAGGCGCAGGTTTTTTCTTCGTGAGTAAAAAGGATGGATCCCTACGCCCATGCATTGATTACAGTCCCCTGAATGACATCACTGTTAAGAACCGGTACCCCTTGCCATTGATGTCCTCTGTGTTTGACCAGCTGCAACAAGCTAGAATCTTCACGAAGCTCGATCTCCGCAACGCCTATCACCTCATTCGGATCCGCGAGGGAGATGAATGGAAGACTGGTTTTAACACTCCCCGGGGACATTACGAGTACCTGGTCATGCCTTTCGGCCTCACGAACGCTCCCGCAGTCTTCCAGGCCATGATTAACGAAGTACTCAAAGATTTCATCGACCACTTTGTGTATGTCTACCTGGATGATATCCTAATCTACTCTCCTGACCAAGCAAGCCATCGAAGCCACGTGGACCGAGTCTTGCAACGCCTGCTGGATCACCAGCTTTACGTGAAGGCAGAAAAGAGCCTGTTCCACGTCAACTCCATCTCCTTCTTGGGATTCGTCGTGTCACCCGGAAAAGTGGAGATGGAAGCGGACAAGGTCAGCGCCGTGCGGGATTGGCCCACGCCGGACTCACGAAAGAAGGTACAACAATTCCTCGGATTCGCCAACTTCTACCGGCGATTTATCAGAAACTTCAGCACCATTGCTGCCCCCCTGCACGCCTTGACCTCCCCGCAAGTTCGATTTAGGTGGAACACGGAAGCTGAAGGGGCATTCAAGGACTTAAAAGCTCGCTTCACTAATGCCCCTATCCTCAGAGTCCCTGACCCCAAGCGCCAGTTCGTGGTGGAGGTGGACGCCTCGAGTATTGGTATTGGGGCAGTCCTGTCCCAGCGTTGTCAAGAGGACGGCAAGACACATCCCTGCGCTTTCCTCTCACGAAAATTATCAAAAGCGGAACGCAACTACTCGGTCGGTGATCGGGAGCTCCTAGCTGTGAAGGTGGCTCTCGAAGAATGGAGACACTGGCTGGAAGGCGCCGAACTCCCCTTCGTGATTTGGACCGACCACCGAAATCTGGAATACTTACGCCAGGCCAAAAGACTCAACCCTCGACAGGCCAGATGGTCTTTGTTTTTTAACCGCTTCGTTTTCTCTCTGACCTACAGACCCGGCAGTAAGAACATCAAGGCTGACGCTTTATCAAGAATTCACGAGTCCGAACCACTGGAAGCCGAGCCTGAGACCATTCTGCCCCGGGACTGCATAGTCGGGGCCATGAGGTGGCAAATTGAGGACGACGTCAAAGAGGCACTACGGAACGTCACTCCCCCCACGTCATGCCCACCACGCCGACTCTTTGTGCCTGAGGAACTGAGGGCCCAGGTAATACACTGGGCCCATACTTCACGATTATTTTGCCACCCTGGAGTTCGCAGGACCGTGTATGCTGTCGCCCGGAGATTCTGGTGGCCGGCAATGGAGACCACAATCAAGGACTACGTAGCTGCTTGTCCTACCTGTGCCCGCAACAAGACGTCAAACCAGTCCCGGATGGGTCTACTCCAGCCACTACCAATTCCATCCAGACCATGGGCGGAAATTTCAGTGGATTTTGTGACCGGACTACCACCATCCCATGGTAAAACCACAATCCTCACAGTCGTCGACAGATTCTCTAAGATGGTTCGTTTCATCCCATTAACCAAGCTCCCATCCGCCAAGACCACTGCCGACATCATGATCCACCACATATTCAGGTTTTATGGTTTCCCCTTACACATCGTTTCCGACCGTGGACCACAGTTCGTCTCCCGATTTTGGACTCAATTTTGCAAAGCCCTAGGTGCCAAAGCCAACCTGACTTCTGGGTACCATCCTGAGGCCAATGGGCAGGCAGAACGGCTGAACCAGCAGCTCGAAACCGGTCTCCGATGCCTCGTCTCCCAGAACCCGACAACCTGGAGCAAGTATCTAGTATGGGTCGAGCTCGCGCACAACTCTTTGCCCACATCTGCCACAGGTCTCACCCCGTTCAAGTGTGTCCATGGCTACGATCCCCCATTCTTCGCCGAACTGGAAGAGGAGGTAACGGTTCCCTCGGTCAAAGCCATGATCCGTCGGTGCCACAAGGTCTGGTCGGCGGCCCGGACGGCGCTTCAACGCCAGGGAGACCGGGTAAAGAGGGCCGCCGACCGGAAGAGGAGACCGGCTCCAGAATACCGTCCAGGCCAGCGAGTTTGGCTATCAGCCAAACACCTCAGGCTCAAGGTACCATGTCCAAAGTTGGCCCCGCGATTTGTGGGGCCTTTTCCAGTAACCAAGTCCATAGGACCTGCCGCCGTTCGACTCCGTCTGCCACGATCCCTCAGAGTTCATCCTACATTCCACGTCAGCCAAGTCAAGCCTGTTCATGAAAGCACACTGGTGCCCTCAGAACCCGACCCACCCCCCCCGGAGATGATTGAAGGCGGCCCCGTTTACAAGGTTAGAAAACTTTTGGATGTTCGTAATCGGGGCCGCGGAAGACAATACCTAGTAGACTGGGAGGGATACGGCCCGGAGGAGAGACAATGGGTCCCCTCCCGGTTCATTGTTGACCCCTCGTTGATTGATGATTTTTACGCAGAGCACCCTGACATTCCTGGGCCGTCAAGAGCCGGCCGTTGAGGGGGGGGTACTGTCACGCCGCCACCGGGCGTGGCGGTTCATGCTTTTATTTTTGTGTTTCTGTTTCCTGTTTTACGTTGAAATCCCAACTCTCCTCTCACCCCAGGTCACTTGCCCTTCCTGCCGCTCCATGATTACCGGTCCACGCCCATGATCACCACCACCTGTTCCCAATCAACCCGGACATAAAAGCCACCTGCATTCTCCCCTCCGTTGCCGAAGTGTCACCATCAGTGCATGGAAGCGTCCACAGTCCTTATGTCCTCGTTCATGTTGCCTAGCGTTGTTGCCTTGTTTTTGTGCCTTTTCCTCCCTTTTGGAGCGCCTTTAGTTACTCCTTTTGCCTTGTGCCCTTTTTCCTCCCTAGCGGAGCGCTTTCTGTTGTCCCCAGTACCTTTTGCCTGTTTTTTCCTCCCTAGTGGAGCGCTTTTTGTTCTCCACTTTTTCCCCTCCCTGTTCTCCTCTCAGTTTGAGAGGAGACCACTGTTGGCCGGAAATAAACCTGCTGCCTTGGTGGCCTACCTTACGCCTGCGTCTGAGTCCTACTTGACCCCGCCTTGTCACACCCCCCCCGCCCCCCCTCCCTCTCTGCGTGATCTGCCGTGGATGTTGTGCTGCAAATGGCACGCAATGCTGTCATAAACTCTGTCAAAAACGCTGTCAAAAACATTTGCGTCACGCAAACGCGGCGTGGCTACTTGCGTTAGTGAATTAGACATTGTATATCAAAGAGTCTCATTTGCATTGGGGTGGGCATATTTTGCGTCAAATGTATGCAAATTACCTAATTAACATACGCGCAAATAACACCGGCGCACCGTGACGCAATCTGTTCGGCAGAGCACTTAGTGACGGATTTCCCCATCTGCACGTGTTTAGTGACTTAGGCGCTCGCAGATTGCTCCATTTTTTCCGGTTAGCGCGGTGCAAAGGGGTCGCAAACCCTTAGATTTTAGAACAAATGCATTATTAAACTCCCCACTTAAATATAATGGAAGACTGTATTTGCACTTCATTCCATTTACAAATTTGACAAAATGATGGACACTGGAAAAGTGTGAGCACAATGACTGGTAATCTTATATCCAGTTTTGCTGATGGCAAGTTTGGGGGCTGTTATCATTTCTGAGTTTCGCTGCTGCTACTTCAGGAATGGTTTATTTATTTATTTAGCCTATATTTGACTATTTTAAATGAGCTAATATTGACAGGTTAAATCAGTCAAGCCTTATTAAGACTTTTATTAAAAGTACTTTGTACAAATGTATTGTTTCAGAAGCGTGTATCAAGCTGATCGTCCATTGCGTGAATCAGTACCCAAGAATTAGCTCTCAGCTTCAATATATTTGGTGACCCCTGGGTGAGGCAATTGAGTAACGCACGTCTGTACAAACCATCAGACACCTGATAATAAAATACAAGTTGTGTGGCCATAGATTTCCCCACAATGGCACTAACAGTTGTAGTGTGAGAGGGTTAGCAGTTTGTGTGTATGTGTGTGCTGTATTGTATGTCATCTGCTCGAGGCTCTAACTAACAATGTGTTGCAGACATCCAGAATATGACTGATACTTTTGGAAATTAGTGAGATTAGGGTATGTGTGATGAAAAGGGCATTACTGTAAGTGCTTTGAAAACCTATCCCTAGCAAAAATCGCCTCTGAACTTTTTTTTTTTTTTTAAATCCCTTTTGAAGCATGAAGCTTTTAAAGTTTTTCAGACAATGGGCATCCTTACACTGATTCACACGTGTACAAGTTGTATGTTATTTCTCTCCGCTTCCATTCAAGAAGTCTATCTCTTAAAATGCTATAAAGATGAACGTACTTGACATGTAACGCATATTGTAAGACTGATTCTTTCTACACTGTCCAGTTCCCCCATTACTTCCTCACTGTTTTCTCATTTCTTCTTTCGAGATGAGTTCAGTTGTCAGCAATATCCCTGAGGGACATATTGAGGTTCGCTCTAACAACCAGCTGGAGAGAGGAAAGAAAAGCAGAATTTGGAAAGGAGAGAGCGGCCCCAGGGGAGAGCATATCAGCAGCATTCGATGATAATTTATTCCATCTTGGAAAAGAGAGGAGGATAAGAGTTTATGGATTTTGATCGTTTGAGAAATTACAAGGGGGTTCACGTTCAACAGCTGATTTATTAAATGAAATCAAACACAAATTAACCATAGATTCTATTTATCATTTCTGAAATGGCAAGAGTGGGCCAGCTTCATTTCCATAGCCAAGACTGATTAAATAGCCGGGATTCAGTGACAAATCCAAATTGGGCCACCTCTGGTACAATGTACATCCCCACTGAGGTACAACTGCCAAATTGGGTCATTCTCATTTCCATGGTAATTGAGAACATGCAAAAGCTTTCCTCCATTCCTCATAAAACTGGGAGAGACTCTAATATAATTTTTAAAACACTTCTCTTTCCAATGTATTTCTCTTAATGTGTGCATATTGCTGTGTAATGCTTTTTTCCCCTTTCGTATAAAAGTTACGCTGGCAAATGTGCCGGCGGGAAAGGGACCACCCAAGCTCTTCTGGTAGTGATCATGAAAACCTGAAGCTTTTCTTCTATCTTAATATGAAGCTTTGGGGGTAAATGGCCTAATCTCCTATGAAGTACCTGAAGCTGAAGAATCACAAGCACTTAATCTACATAAATAAGTGGAGTGTTAACAGTTATGCTCTGAGCAACGTACAAAATTTTCCCAACGGGCGAAGTGAACCAGTGGATTTGTTGTTCGGAAATTCAGAGTGCACCAAAAATGGACTGCAGAAGCATGCACTGGGGACACGGTGAGCTTGTGCGTCGGGGTAACCTGGCAATAGGCAGATGGATATGCTCCACAATATCCATCTGGTACCTCTTCACGGTAATTTGGTCGGGAAAGACGGGACATTCTGTACAATAGTTTGAGCTGATTGGACGATGTGTCATTCTACACGTTTGTTTTAACCAATCACAGCCATGGGCGAAAATTTCGTCTTCGTTCTTGCCAAAGGGGGGGAAAGCACGAACATCTTACCAGCTTGAAATGCATGAAGTTTCCCTCACCGTTCAACATTCAACAAGGAAAGGGTGAGTAATTCTGCAAGAACAGAAATAATTGTAGCGTCCATTTGTCTATCTTAGGTTTGTTTGTTTGCTCCTGCGTTGGCGTTGTCTTCCTGGGTTGGTCTCAGTTGTATATCCCACCCCCAAACACAATGTCGCTCTGTGATCCATCCGAACCACCAGTGGTTCAGAACGGCGGATATCAGCGGGAGCGATACAAGATGTATTCTCCGGGGTTTGTGAACTCACAAATATCGCGAGAATTCATCTTGTGAGAGCAAGGTTAGCTTCGGGCAGTTGGAGATGGAAATGGTAGTATAGCAAGGGTTGTGGCCTGATGAGGGATATAAACGTCATTCACGAGTAACGTTGACAATTCTCAAGTTCGTAAGTTACAAACTTATTTTCCAGAAGTTTACAGTTTAGTGGCGCTAGGTCTGAGGCTCTTCTTGAGGTGGTGGTTGTTAGGCTGGCTAACGTTGATGTTAGCTAGCTAGCAAATTGATTACTACTGAGAAATAGTCTTGCTAACGCAACACACTAGTGTGTTCGGAAATTAATGGGACCGGAGCACACTTTGCTACTCCGAACATACAACATCAGTGTAATCCATGAACTTTCGAACGCGCCTTTATTGACGAAAACACATTCTCAGCTATGGTTATGGTGGCTTTGACTACCCTTCAAGCAACATAAAGTTGACAAACACTACAGACTTGTGTTTCTTAAGCAGCAGCACCAATTAGAGAAAAACATCCTTACCTTGACAGATGTGAAAGTCGTTAATGTGCTTCAGAATTCACATGTTATCATAGATTGTCACTGATGACGCTACTGGTAGAAAAATCTTCTTTTTGCTTCACTAGAAAGTAGAGAGGGAAAAAAATAGACAACTTAGAAGTCTGCAGTGCATTGAAAGGTTTTCTAGTGTTGTCAGCAGCTTAATTGCTTGCAAAAGAGCAGCTACTGTGTTCCAGTGAGCAAGAGGAAGTTGAGAGCAAATGTCTTGAAACCTGGCCCACCCACACAAAACATGGTGCAGATCCTGGATGTCAATAACTGGAACACTGCTGGCCATTGATCTGAAGACATCCCTCCTTCCATCTTTTCCGCTACCATTTGACCTCTCTGTTCCCCGACCATCTCCATCCTTTTCATCCCATTTCCCACTTGGATTTCCTCTCCCTATTTGCCCTCTCTATGCCTCGCTTGGTCCCTCTATATCCCCTCTCGCCTTTCAGCTTTAGCCTTTAGAGCGTAGAGGGCACAGTTGAAACAAAGAATGCTTCTATACTAGCTGAGCCAGCAGGGTGAAGGGAAGGGTGGGTCAAAAGATGAGGGCACAGACTTATTGAAAAGTGTGTCTTCAATACACCAATAACATTCTAACATAAATGAATTAATTAATAAATAATGACATATTGTATATTTTTCTTTTCATTCAAAACGATCCATGTCATGATCTGAGCCGTCAAGCTCTGCTCTCAGTATTGTTTGTTTTGCATCCACCTGACCACAGGGGGGCGCCAGTGTGACTCACGCACCGTTTGGTATTTTGTAATCAGCCTGTCTTTTTAGAGGCAGCCAAGACATCTGTCTTTGTTAAACTATTCTCTTGCCAGCCACCAATACCCAAGCATAGCCTCGACTCCTCGACCTAGACTCTTATTTTGCCTTGTACCTTGCTCTTGCCTTCCTCTCCTAAGTTTTCGAGTCAAGTGTATTACAGTATATCCTGTTCTTATCTCGTGTAAGCACTTTAAGTTGTTTCCCTTGCGCCTTTGGTTCGAGTCACCGGTGACGTGCGTTTTTTTTTTTTTTTTAAATGACTTTTTTTTTTTCCTCCTTGCGGTTAGCAAACATTTTGAGTTAGATTTTGTAGTGTGTGTTTTGTATTAATACATTCTGTTACTTGCTCTGTTGTCCACGTTTTTGAGATCCACGCTCACGTAATAATCCAAAACTGTCTGATAGCAAAAGAAAGTTAATGTTCATAGTCAGACCCTTATAGGTGATTTGAATAAAATATGTCCTCCTTTAACCCATCCCTGATATGAGGGGCACAAATACCTTTCTAGCATAAATAAAACTTTCTGATGCTTACTATGCTTATAATGAATTAAGGCTGTTTAAATGCATGTAGTGTACAATATTGTCTTTATATTATCTGTGCTGCTATACGATTTGGCAAAGGAACTTGAAATGTGACCAGAACATAAAAAAGAATAATAAAGTCCACAAGTACTGACAGTGTAATATTACACATGGGTGACTTTTGTGCAGCCAGCATGGGATCGATTCCTGCTCAGTGACCGGAGGTGTGCATGAGTGTAAATTTGAGATGTGACGGTACTCGGTCAAATATTGAACCATGTGGTACACTCTGCATGTGATCAGGGTTGTCGTCATATTTATTTATTTATTTATGTATTTATCTATTTATTTATTTATTTATTTATGACTATTGTTTTTCCAAATTCAATAGTTTTAATTAGTTTTACTGAGAGATAGTTTTATTTTTTGTACATGTATAGGTATTATTAGCTTTAGTATTAGTTTTCGCTTTTTTAAATAGAAGGTATTTCTTGTGAGCAAGATGAACAAAAAGTCACACCAAGTATTGTGGAATAAAAACTCAACAAAAGCTATCTTAAAATATAACAAACATTAGAAAAAAAACATCAAAAAGTGAAATTAAGTTACTATATAACAGTCTGCAGACTTTGGCATGCAATAAGTTCATAATACTGCTTCTAAGGTTAGATATGAAATCATTCATAAGCCGCACTGCATGGACTTTTTTCTTTTAATGTTTAACTTCATCATTTTAAACAAGCCATTTGCACACCTGCTTTTATCTATGACATTCATTTACATTTTTTATTTTTTTGCTCTTTGTGGAATGTTGTTTTTGAAACGGAACTGAATCTGAAACAAATGAAAACATGAAATGAATGAAAAATGAATGAAATACACCGAACCGCTTAACACTATATTTGCCTACTTCACCGATTCATGCGGGAGGCTGGTTCCTGATCAGTCTTTTCTCCCTCTAATCTCACGATTTTACAGTGATGTTAGCAGTTTTACATTGTGGGGAATATTTGGCAAAACTTGGCAACCCTGGCCTGCTTGCATGGTAAGAAGCCAGTTAACTCCAAGAAGCCTTCATCTACCTGCACTGAGCAACCGTGGGGAATCGTGTGATCGGGTATCAATTAGTCAGACTGGACACATTAGGGGCAGGGCCTTTTGCTTTTCTAAAAATGACTTCAGACACCATGCAATCCAAAAAACTAATGCTCCGCCCAAGGCCATTGCTATGGGCGGGGCATTTGTTTTTCCGACATTCAAGCACATGCAATAACAAAACAGAATATGCAAAAGCCAAATGGGGAAAGTTTTTGTTAATGTTCTCTTTTATTGAATGCCTTTGTATGTCTGGTTTTGTAAATGGTCTCTTTTATTGATTGCCTTCATATGACTACATTTGTAAATGTTCTCTTTTATTGATTGTTTTTGTATTTCCTATTAATTTTGGCACACCTATGACTCTATAGCGCAATAGGTGTATGTGTTGCTAAACATTTGCTGCTCAATTAGTCAGATTTTCTTTTATTTCTAATGTTGTGTAGCTGCGTTGAGAGAACACTTAACGGGTCCAGGCTAATGAGCATGAACTCAACAAGAGTGTAAATATTATTATGATTGTGTGAAATTTCCAAGTGAAGTTTTTGTACAAACAACCTCTTTGGAGGACACTCACATGAAACCAAGTACACCATTCTATCAAGAGAAAACAATCTTCTGTTATATAACATCAGGCATCTTATTTCACACCACACTGCACTCGTGTCTAAATTGCCTTGATACAGGAATTGTGCTTCAGAAGTTACAGCTAGTTTATTATTTAGTGTGCTCACAGCATGGGCAATGTACACAGACGCTATACAGTCTTCCTGTCAAAGGGAGGGGGTATGTACCAGCTAAAAATGACACTGTGTTATCATCCATAGTTTGAACACATTTGAACATGTGTGAAAGCACGTCACCGTCACTTGCAGTTTAATTGCTGCCTTCAGTCAATGAAATACAAGAAAAATTTGCTATGTTTGAGCCACTGTTATTAAATAATATTCAATATTTTAAATGGTTATGTATGCCACCATAAATCTTGAAAAAAAATCTTTATTTAGTAAATTAAAATATAAAATTAAGGGTGTATATATATATATATATATATATATATATATATATATATATATATATATATATATATATATATATATATATATATATATATATGTGTGTATATATGCATACGAATCAATCTTCTCATGGATCCAGTATATTTTTTTAATGTAGAAGAGAGTGAAGACAGTAAAATTAGGAATTGGAACTGTGTTTAAGAAAACTTAAAACACTTACTGCTTTAACCTTTATTCATCCAAAATATTTTTCTTTGCTTTGCTGGTATGTATAATTTACAAGCATGACATTGATCTTCAAAACCAAAATGAGGCATGCAACTGAAATCAAAACAAACAAACACAAACAAAAACATCCTTAAAGATTAATAGAAACATATTTTTTTCGATTTGTAACCCATGTTATTATAATGAACTGGTCATGTGTTTTTTTGTTATGAGAGGGTTAGAGAGAGAGAGAGAGAGAGAGAGTGAGAGAGAGAGAGAGAGAGAGAGAGAGAGAGAGAGAGAGAGAGAGAGAGAGAGAGAGATTTTCTTATTTCTGTTAGCTGTGTTTTGATTGTTCATAAACGTAAGTTCACTGACTCTTGCCTCCGTAATCAATAAGATGCTACAATGTTATGTTTGTATGGAATCAGGCATTAGCCACAATGTGCTTATTTTTAAATGCCAAATGCTTGTTTATTTACATCGTGCTGCCAAGTAAAGGCAGGTTTGCATCGCATTCAGGACCAAATCCACTAAGGTTTACGTGGCTTTTGCGCTGCGCTATCCGGTATAAATAGAGCAATCCGGGAGTGTCTAATCCACAAAGCACGCACAGATGGGAAAATTCATTATGAACTGCGCTGCCAACCAGATTACGTTCCGATGCACCGGTGGTTTTTGATATTCAAATGAGGTAATATGCATATATTTGGCAGAGAAATTGTCCACCGCCATGCAATGAAACTCATTGATAAACAGCGTCTAATTCACCAACACCAGCGCTAATTGCCACAAGCCGTCTGGGTGACGCAAATAACATCTAATTTTAGCTGGTGTAAACTCGTCTCTATCAGTTGAAGCCTGTCCATGGCAGCAGCGATTGGTGCACGGATAGACAAGAGCCGCCTGCCTGCCTATATGCCGCTCAATCCCCATTCCACACTGTGCTTCTGTTTACATCACAGATGACCCGGATTACCACTACTGCACATGTGCGTCTGACTAACATATGGCCAGCAGTAGCAGAAAGTCACAAGTTTTGAGTTGTTTATTTATATAGCCCTTAATCACATCAGGGTTTCACATGCTCGCCATTGACAAAATATTAACATTGTTACGTTTCTGTGTCCTCAGTGCCGCTTCTCACTTGAGTTCTTGTTTTGTTCTTGGTCTCCATGACAACCGCGGTGAGCTGAGCTGACGCACCTGCTGCTGGTCAGCAATCAGCTGGCTATAAAAGCTGAGCACTCCAAACAGAAGCTGTCGGAATGTCCGCCTTGCTAACTTGCTTGCTGCCGACGACACTGATCTCTAGCCTTGTTAAGTATTGCCTTGTTGTTGCTTTTGCTCTAGTTCTAGTTTTATTTTATTGTCTGTAGTGGCTTAGCCCTCTTGTGTAGTGATGGCAAAATGAAGCCCCGTAAAGCAATGAAGCCCTGCAGTGAAATGCTTCACACACACGTAGGGGCTTCAAGATGATTCATTTCCTCGACTACGCCATCATGTGGACAGAAAAATGTATAACATGCTTGGTGCATGCAATAAAATGGTGGGGTGTAAATCATGCTCTAAATACAAAAGAATATATATTTGAAGAGTGTTTTAACATGAATTGTTCTGTTACTTTGTCTATGTTTGTGCTTATGCAACAAGTGAAAATGTGAAATAAGGAGGTAAATAAAGTGCTTATTCATTTTTATTTAAAAACAATATTTTTTCCGAAGTTTTTGGACTCAGGCGGTTTGTTTGTTTTTGCAGAGAATTTCACCTGCTTTGGAAAAAAAAACTCTTTCACATGTTACTGATGAAGCAGGGGTGCATCGATATGAGATAGCAAGTTTGTATAGAATTGGACGCGTATATTTCTGTGATTCCCAGTACTGAAGGGGACTTTCAACTGTGAACAGAAAAATGTGAATTTTATGTGTTGTCACATTTTATTTTATTTTATTATTGGAATCTGTTAAAATAGTACCGTAATTACAGTGCATTACCTTCTAAGGTGAGATCTGCTCAAAGTGCTACAGTCCCAAACAAGGGAAAATCTCTTTCTTGCTGGTTCCATCGCAAAAATAAGCTCGTCAAATCGAATGCCAAAAGCAAAAAAAAGTAGCGCAATAAGGGACCAGAAAACAGAAAAAGTGAAGGGGAACCCATAGCGTTTCTTTGCCGCTTTCATTTCGAACTACACTCAAACCTAGCGAATCATTTCCTGAATCAGTCACGTGGTACACCTGCTTCGTGGGGCTTCAAACGTCACCACGTACGTCATCAACACACACACTGACACGCCGTTCATGAACCACTCATCTACATTACTCGGCACACGCTTCAGGGATTCGACCCAAGAAGCACATCACTACTCTTGTGTGTTTTTTATTTTATTTTTATTTTATTGTGTGTTATTTGTATTTTTGCGGCAGATTTCCTTTGTTGTACTTTAGGGCCTTTTTGTTTCTTCGTGTTTTTCTCCGTGGCTTGTTCCATGCACTTTCTGTTTATCTAAACTTTGTGTTTTACTTTGATACTTTAGTGCTCCTTGGATTTTGTCCTCGTGTTACTATTAGTGTTGTTCCGATACCGTTTTTTGGCCCCCGATACCGATACCCAGCTTTGCAGTATTGACCGATGCCGATACTTAAAGGAACACTTTACTTATTGATCCATTTTTAGCAGCAAAAAGTTGCTACTTTTTCAATAATTAATTTGGTGACGTGATTATTTTTTTATGTACATTTAATAACTTTTAAACCGATGTTAAAATGAATCGAACGCCGGCATGTTTGTTACACGTGACTAAATAACCCGGATGTTTACGTCACTAGTGTGTAAACGCTACACTATGGAAGCACTATGCAACGCAGCCGTGCATCTAGCGTCAAACCCGGAAGGATCAAACCTTATCGCTTCGATCCAACACGACAAAATAACCCTACCGAAGGAAAGTCTGCCTTGGATGTGAAAGTTGTGGCGCCAGATGGTCTTTTCGGGCACAAAATAAACTTTAACGAACGAGTGAATCAGGCGGGGGGTGGTGCGGGAGCTGCACAGGAATGGACAATCCGCTAATGAATGTGTGCTGTCTGGAAATGAAAGAACTCGAGGATCGGTTCCTTGCGGACAATCTCAACTGCCAATATCCAACAGGTAAAGTGACACACAGCACGAGCAATGCAAAACGTGTGGAACTGACGAACTATTTCAGGAAAAAGAAAAAATAGTAAAATTAAATGTATCATCGTTACAGCGCCCAACCTCCCCTAGCTGTTTTTTTTCTTTTCTTTTTTTGCGTAGCGTCCCGATGATGTAAACGAAAGCTTGCAAGAAGGTTGTGTATTAACCGTGTTTATTTATAGACAGAATGAAGTAAGGAAATGCGAGACGCCGTTACCTAGGCTGGTTATCAATGGTTTGGATCCGAACGAAATGCAAATGAAAGTGGAAGGCACCACAGGAAGAACAGCGGGACAGAACACAAATGTAGTACGTCGCACATGACACATGATAATGACACTAATCCACATTCTATAATTTTTTTGTTAAAATAAGATTATGAACATGGTCAGTTTGTTTAGTATAAACAACTTACGAGCTAATAAAACATAACGTCCTCGTCCCCGTACTTGACGATGTTCACACTCAAATGAATTATGAAATAAAACAGTCCGTGCAGTATAATAACGAATGCCGCCCCCCCACCCCCCCCCCCCCCCCACCCCCCACCCCCGAAACATGCCTACCTTTCGCTTTAAATTTGCTTCGCTTCTCCGAGATCTTTCAGTGGCCGTAGGGAGACCTCGATTTGTGCCGGCTGTTGTGAGAGTGAAGGCTCCGTGTTGCTAGCAGTTGCGGAAGTAGCCGCCAGAGATCCTCCATCGGCTTGATTATTTCCCACGTCTGGTTCTTTAAAGATACTCGGTACTGCGTTGGGCTTTAGTATTAGGCGTGTGGCGTACCCCATCTCAAATTGTAACATATTTTCTTAGTCCTCATGCCTGAAATGTTCGCTGCGCGCACGCCTGCTTGTCCTTCGGGAGGTTGACAGCACTTAGCAAACAAACCATTGTCTACTCAAGTCGGTTTTTTTTTTGTTTTTTTTGTTTTTTTTTAAAGGGGGGTCTCGCGGGTTTTTCCTTGCCGACGCCTTGCAAAATTTTGCAATACACAAAGGCATAAGTGACAGTTTGTGTCCTCCTTGTTGTTATGTCTGCGTGAACTACTGTTCGCCAAGCGAGTATACACACTTGTTACGTCACCACTCGGGGGCGTTCCAACACGGAAGTACTTCTATGTTGAAGAAAAGTTAAATAAATCAATATAAGGGTGTATTCTTCAGCTCTTATGCATTTTTCGTAGCTAAACTAACTATTTACTGCCGATCAAGCCATACATGTAAAATTAAAGGAGCCTTCCTTTAAGGTTTTTTTTTTTCCCTCAACATGAAAAAGCTGTCCTGCTTCAGAACATTCAAGGGCCAATAGGATATCTTAGATCGGCATGCAGTGAACATGACACATACCAGTGAATGTCGTGCACATGCAAGACACAAGATGCTGCAACCAAAATCCTATATTAGCGTTGGAATTAATGGTATCTGCCATACCGATACCACTGTTTTAATGCAGTATCGGCACCTCTGCCGATACCAGTATTGGTATCGGAACAATACTAGTTACTATTAAAACTTTTTTGTCTTTTTCCAAACACGATTTGTGGTCTGCTTTTTGGGATCCAACACACACACTTTCGCACACACCCACACACAATCCTAACAAACATCCACTGATCTGACCACAAGAGGAAAACAAACCGTCGAAAACAAAAACAAAAAAAACAACTATTGATCGACAATGATTTTAACGGTTGACTTTACAAGTCGACTAATCTTGGCAGCTCAGCACAATTGGAAGCACCACAAAAAATGCAAGTTAGAAAACTGAGAAACAGAAGAGCAGACTGTTGTGGCATCCACTTATGCATAAACATTAGGGATTTCCAGCAAGGAAAAGCACATCATGGTTCACTACTGTGAAGTTCCAGCATTGAGCAGCTATAAAAGTGAATTGCAAATAAGCCTTGCGCCTGCTGAATGAACACATGTACTGTACATAAAGTATAATGACATCTCTGTGGGAAGCACAGTAAACACCAGCTGCAGCCACGCTCAAATAGAGCAACAATGTAAAGTTAGAGGAGGAGAGAAGGAAATGTTTACAGTCTTGATTACATTTTTTTGTGAAATTATAGGTTAAGTATTATTGTGTAAATATGCAACAAAATCACAATGTATAGTTTGTTGCATATGCATTAGTGTTGTTCCGATACCGTTTTTTGGCCCCCAATTCCGATACCGATACCCAGCTTTGCAGTATCGGACGATACCGATACCATACCGATACCTAAGTTTTTTTTTTCCATCAACATGAAAAAGCTGTCCTGCTATTGGTTCAGAGCATTCAAGGGCCAATAGGATATCTTAGATCGGCATGCAGTGAACATGTCACATATCAGTAAATGTCGTGCACGAGCAAGACACAAGATTCCGCATCCAAAATCCTATATTAGAGTTGGAATTAATGGTATCGGCATGTTAATTGTGAGTAGTCACCGATACCGATACCACTGTTTTAATGCAGTATCGGCACCTCTGCCGATACCAGTATCGGTATCGGAACAACACTAATATGCATTTGAATATGCTTTTATTTTGCTTAATTTTACTCAGCTGTCTGCAGCCAGGCCAACTTTGCAAATGAGAACATTTTCCCAATTGCTTTGCCTGCATAAATAATGGTTAAAGGAAGAACTTGAGAATAACGATATATTTGAATTCCCTTCCTAACTAGATTGTCTATATCGAAAATAGTCTACTTTCTGTGATAAGTTACATCTTACCTTTTCTCGACACACTTAAGATTCTGTCAGTTGGACAGATGCCACTTCAAAATATTAAAAGAAAAAAACACTTGAGCTGAGTAATTGAAAGACATCTGTCACATTATCAAGTTAATCCGGGTATCTTTGACTACAAAACCTGGCATACCCTGAAAAACACAGACAGTCATTCACACTGATATTCACGGAACGTTCAACAGACATTCATTCATTTACATCTACAGCTTTTCAGGATCACAGGTGAACTGAAGCCTATCCCAGCTTTGAGCAAGAGGACTAATAGAGATCCGGACGTCACGTGACTATCTGAACACGCCCCCCTCTGACAGGAAAGTAGCAGCGCTGGGTTAATGGACTACAATGACGAGGAGGGATGAAACTAGCGTTTATTCGTCAACTTTCTGTCCAAGAGAATTGGCATTCACTTGGATAAAAAGGACATTATATACATGCGCCAGGTGGACAGGTTGGATGATATTACCATTGCCGATGAAGTGTCAAGAGTGCTTTTTTTTTTTACTCGGCGGCGCTGCTCTGTAGAATTACCGCCTCTCTTACACTGGTGAGTGCTTACAAATCTGATCATACAAAGACTGAGTGCCAAATCCATGAAGAATGTGCTGCGTCCGCTAAGAGTACTAAATATAGCACCACAACTGCAGCCAAAACTTGCTCCCGGTTAACGGCCTATTCACGAAGGATATTGCTCTCATACACCAGCACAAATACACCCACAAAGTTTGACAGCATCTGTGATGTCATCATAAGTCGACAACAAGTAGCAAAATGGCCGCTCCCTGGGCCCCCTGTGGGGTGCGGTGTTGGGGTGCTTCCCCTGGTGCCCGGGGCGGTGCCGTCCCGGCGCGGTCCGCTGCTCCGTGCCCGGCGGCGCGGTTCGGGGTGGGTGGGCCTCCGGTGTGCCCCGTGGTTCCCTCTCCCCTCCCCCTTCCTCCCCCCCGTCGCCTCTCCCTCCTCGCCTCCTCCCGCCCATCCTCCTCTGCCTCCCGGTCCCTTTTCCCTTGTCGCCCTCCCTCCTCCTCTCCCCCCCCGCCTCCTGCCCTGCAGCCGCCCTTTCGCCTTCTTGTCGTCTTCTCCCCGCTCCCCCCCCCCCCCCCCCCCCCCTTCCCTGTCTGCCCTGCGGCCCCTCCCCCTCCCTCTCCCTGGGCCTGGGGCTCCCTCCCCGGCCCGGGCGTCGGGCTCCGGGGGCCGGGCGAGGGTTTGGGGCCTGCCCCACTCCGGTATAACTCCTGGCGCCCCGGGCGGGCTCCGGTGGCCGGTGGGCTGTCCGGTAGCCCTGCTGCGCTGGCTGTCCGCCCATTGTGGTGCCGGGTGGATGAGGTGGGGGGCGGCAGGGGGTGGGGGTGCTGGGGGGCGGGCGTGCCACCTACACCCGCCGGGTTGGGTGAGGCCCCGCTGGTCGCTCCTCTTACTCACTTCACTAGCTTGCACTATACACTTTGTAAATATACACATAGGGCACACAACACATTTCTTGGTGGGGTGGGGAAGGGTGGAAACACCGTCTTCACCCTTCAACTCCCCTCCAATTTTAATGCACCTCACGTCCAAGGGGAGGGGTGAGTTGGGGCGGGGAGCCATCAGAGGGGATGGACTGCAGTGCCTGGCAGCGCTGTGGTCCCCCCCATTTGTGTCCCTGCCCCACCACTTTGTCCCTCCATTCCCTTTTTTAATGCACCACACATATACATATTCATTTTTTGGGGGGGGATACGGGTGTGTCGGAGTAGGGGAAATTTTTTCCCTCTGCTCCGACTCACCTGCTCCCAATTTTAATGCACCACACGCACACACTTGTATATACACTGGGTGGGGCCACATCCACGGTGTAAGGGTAGAGCTCGCCAGTCGGCGAGCTGGCGGACTCAGTAACAGGGTTAGGTGTCACTTGTACTCTGGCGTGACGACCGGGGCCTCTCCCCACCGGGCTCGGTGTTCTGGTGTCCCGCCTTCTCCCCTGGTGCTTCCTCCTCTGCTTCCCCCCTCCCGCCGCTGTGCAAATCTCGCGCGGCTGGAGGTGGGGTGGGCACATCTTCCCTCTCTGCGCTGCTGCCCGGTGCCGGTTTCCGGGGGGGGGTGGGGGGTTCTCGCGGGGGGCCGGGTTCGCGGGGGGGGGTGGCGGCCGTCGGGGGGGGGGCGGCTTGTTTGGGGGGGGGGGTGGAGGTATGGGTGGGTGGGGGGTTGGGTGCTGGGGGTCGGGGTGTGTTCGGGGGTTTGGGGGTCGGGGGTGGTGGGGCCTGGGTCGTGGTGGATGGCGGGTTTGGGTGGGGTGCGGGGGGGTCGTGGGGGGATGGGGGCTGGGGACCGGTGGGGCGCTGTGGGGGCCCGCTGGGCCTCGTTCTGCGGCCTTGGGCTCGGGGGTGTGGGCCGGGGCTGGGGCGGGGGTGTTCCGGGTGTCTGGGTCGGCTCGCCGACCGGTGTCCGCTCGGGTGGCTTGGGGGTGGCCTTGGTGCTGCCGCGGCCTGGGGATTCCGGGGGGGGGGGGGGGGGGGGGGGGTGCTCGCTTTGCTGGACCGCGGTTGACGGCTTCTTTCTTTGGTGGTGGTCCTTATGCATGCCAGATCCGTCGCACCAGCATCTACTGAAACTCAACAGAAGTACCCTCTCCCTCCCACAGCCCCTTGAATCAGTTGGTGCTGGTGTCTGTGGTTCTCACTTTGCTTTATCTATCCTTCCCTCCTTCCTCTCTTTAGTTTTTCCTCTGGGCTCTTGAGATCTCGCTAAATTTGCTGGAATTTAGAGGCTTCCGTGGTTGGCGTAAGACTTTGATTTTGTAATCATGGGGAAGGCAGGAAGTGTTTGGTCGGTGCTGGATGTCACTTTGATTTACCTTTCTTTTCTCTTTATTTCTTTTTTTTTCTGACCTTTTCTCTGGTCTCCTGACCATTTAAATCTCACGACTCTGGCAAGATTCTGAAGTACCTGGTTAAGGCGAAGGGTAATGGGATATTTATAAGGTTTTAGGTGAATGAATGAGTATAAATTTATACGTATTTGCACGCACGCACACGCACGCACGCAAACGCACGCAAACGCACACACGCAAACGCACGCACGCACGCAAACGCACGCACGCAAACGCACGCACACATACACACACACAAAAAAAAAAAAAAAAAAAAAAAAAAAAAAAAAAAAAAGAGCAATGATGACAAGACGTTGAATCGGTAAGACTACCGAATGAACAATTCTGAGCTCTTAAAAGAAAAAAAGAAAAAAAGAAAAAAAAAAAAAAAAAAAAAAAAAAAAAAGTAGCAAAATGGCCGCCCACTGAGATGGATAAAAACGTCTAGGTTTTGCTACAAAACTTATTTCCCATGAGATGGTACCAGACTAGGGTGGTCATTTCCATAAGGTCAAAAAGGAGGACATATTTAAAAAAAAAATTATACATCAGACTCGCGGTATATTTTCCTCAACAATAAAGTTTTATATGGTTTATAGATCATGTTTGTGTAACTAGATTGTAAAAGAATAGCAAAAAGTCAAACTTAAAGGGGCTGTCTGCCGGATTCACTCAGGAAAATGCATTTTTAAATACAGGATATATACACACTTTAACTTCACTTTAACTCACTCACAGAAGCTTACGTGTGTGAATGAGTGAGTGAAGAAAAAAAAATCTGTGCGCGCTTTCAAATTGGAGTGATGTCACGCAGCTGACATGATCGCCCGGCCCCGTTTGCGACACGCCACCCCCCACTCTGCGATTGGCTGGAGGGTTGTAAACACTTCAAACACACATTGAAACGTCCCGCTGTTTACAAAACAAACACAAAATGGCAAAATACAGGCTGGGGAGGTGGGGGTTTAGGACGAAATTACCACAAAAGGTTAACAAAAACACAGATGTGTAGACTGAGAGAAAGTTAAAGTGTGTACGTCATCAAGTATTTAAAAATTGCATTTTCCTGAGTGAATCCGGCAGACAGCCTCTTTAAACTACAATTTATTTTGTTTACAGTACCATATTTTTAAACCACAAGGCAGTGACATGCAACGTGCTTCAAAACTTTTATGCTTCTCCGTCCCCGCGCGACATTCTATGACTGCTTTGCCCCGACTCCTCACGTCCTCATTACACCGTTTAAAGCATGCAGAAACCGTGAAACGAGTCTCGACTGCTTTTGGCCAGGAAATTGTGCTCTTTCGTCCATTCAATATTAAAAGATGTCCGGCGTTTTGGCATTAGTGCTAGCGCTGCCTTTTTTTTTTTTTTGCTTGCTAGTGCTGCTGTCAAAGAAGACGACGAAGAAATGACATAGCCAGATAGCCATACATGGAGCTTTGTTTACCTTTATTGAACCAATGATATATGCGACTTTTAATTGAAGCCACTCTTGGCCAATCACAGAGAAGTTGTGACAAACGTGTTGTGGGGCAGATATTGGGTCACATAAACTCAACTGCGGCTCATTATCTTTAAAAAGGAGGACACATCAGTGAAAATTAGGACTGTGCTGCCTAAATCCTGGCCACCCTACACCAGACCCAGGCAAAAAGTACAGAAACAAAGGATAAGAAATCTAAACCCCACCAAGGAGCTTGAATCAAGTCTTTGCTACCAGACCACTGGAAAAAGAAAACAAAGTTCTGTATTACACCCTACACTTGCATGTGTTTGTGTGTTCATTCATGCGTTCTGCAGGTATTGGTATCCAGGTGGTCCATTTTCCAGCTCTGCATTTGTCATTATTTCCATCCTCATACACCTTCCATCGTTTTTATTATCTTTGTAGCTATTCCTTTCTTCCCCACTGGCCCATCTCAACATCCCTCAGTACATCTGACTTCCTTGTTGTACAAAAATTGGAATTCATGTTGTCTCTGTTGGTCAAAGCTAGAGATGAAAGTGCCACAGTTGATAGTGAAAGAAAATGTTGCACTGATGTAAATATCCAAAACTATTTTTGGTGCCTTGCTCAAGGGAACCTTAACAACAACAACTAGATGCAATTTCCTTATGTCCGCAGCAGGACTTGAAGCGTGACCCTCAGCATTCATCGCAGTCCAGCCTACTGGAAAAGGAATAAACACTGATCTCCCAGTGCGCCCTTAAGCTCATAATGCTCGTACAATAATACAATACAAGATGAGAGGCACGCTGGTGTTAGTTGGAGAATCCTCATAGGCCTGCCTGTTTAAGTGTGCTTGACTAGAGAAACTGCCAACCACTGATCTCCGGATAGCAAAAGCATGCATTTAGACTCAAGAGTGTCATCAAACGCCCCCCGAGTGTTTCAATAAAAGTTCCACATGAGAGGCTGAGTACAGTGGATGCTCCAAATTCAAACTCACTACAGGAAACTGAAGACTAGATTTAAAAAAAAAAAAAAAAAAAAAAATGGGGATTGGACTGTCATGATGCATGACATAAGAGATCACCTCTCCCCTTCATTTTAGTGGTGGTGAATTTGCCTTCCTGGACTGTGTATGTGTGTTTTATTGCCCCTCGTGTCTAAATTGTCCACAAGTATGCGTGAATATGAATGATTGTTTATCCATACTGTATGTGCCCTACTGTTGACAAGCACCCATTCTAAGGTGTACCACTACTCGTGTCTGAAGTCAGTTGCAATAGGCTCGTGTTACATGCAACCCTAATTAACAAAAAAATAAATAAAATAAAAAATGGATAGATGGAAGGATAGCTGGCTCAATAATCCCTAAGTAATATTATTAATCATAAATTTAAACAAATTTAAGGACGGCCAGCTAGTTGGAAATTATGTTAAATATTTGAAGTTCCACTGCAGATAACATAAAAAAAAAAAAAGAGAAGCAAGATCCCCTCTTGTGCTTGCTTCTATTGCAAGTGAGGCTTCTATTGCAAGTGAGGCTTACTCTACATTTCCACTGCTGACAACTATGCAACTATGATTTTGAAACACTAAGAGAGTACCATTGCCAGCAGAAAAGATGCACTGCGATATTCTAGTGTTGTTCTTGAGACCTTGACAATGTTTAATGTACAAAAACATAATGTGGGTAAATGTTTTAACTAAGTTAAAAATCAGGGGGTAATTATTATTATTATTAATATTATTATTGTTATTATTATTATTATTATTATTATTATTATTATTATTATTATTATTATTATTATTATTATTATTATTATAATAGCATGGATTTACTGTTGTCATATAATGAAACAACATCCACAGAGATAAATTATCTTAAAGTGACAGTGAGTAGGATTTTAGTGCCATCTTGTGGTGAACCAATAGAATGCAACGAATTTGAAGCATGCACACTAGGGGTGTTAAAAAAATCGATTCGGCGATATATCGCGATACTACATCGCGCGATTCTCGAATCGATTCAATAATAGGCAAAATCGATTTTTTTTTTTTTTTTTTTTTTTTTTTTTTTTTTTTTTTAGGATTCACACCTTGAGCATGGAAGAATGTTATATGAACGGCACATTAAGCCTTAATATTTTTATTTTAATGCTGTTCAAATGTGAAACAGATTGCAAACTGTTTGTGTACAGTGGCTCACGGTTATAAGCCTCAAGTTATAGATACATATATTCATACAAATCTTACAGTGTACATGTGTACATGTACAAATTTACTGATAGTATTTTCTAAATTTGAATGGAAAAAAATCGCAACAATCGACTTATAAATTCGTATCGGGATTAATCGGTATCGAATCGTGACCATTCGTATCGGGATTAATCGGTATCGAATCGAATCGTGACCTGTGAATCGTGATACGAATCGAATCGTCAGGTACTAGGCAATTCACACCCCTAATGCACACTATGCCTCAGAGAAACCACACTCCGCAAGCCGACCACCAATTATTACCAATTATTATTTGTAGTGAGCAAGCAAGCGAGCAGCCTGGTGAGCGGGAGCTAGTGGGAGCGGTGAGAAAGAGTAGCTAGCAGGAACTCGCTGGAGCAGCTAGCAAGAACTAGCTGGAGTGGCTAACAACAACAGCAGCGAGCGAGAGAAGCTAGCAAAAGGTAGTGAGAGAAAAGCAGAGGAAGACGAGCAGAGGGAGCTCGAATCACGGGACTTGGCGTCCACCACCTGCAGTCCCCCGCTGTGGAAGGCAAGTGGTGATCAACCCATTGGATCCGAGACGAGCTGCAATCACCACCAGAGGCTAACTACGTTCGCAAAGTTTTTCGCCTTTGGCAGAAATCGGTATTGTGGCAGAAAGACTCCTGGAAGGCATGGTGTGACATATGTAATATAAGTGATTATTAGACCTACAATTATATATATAAAATATATATAAATTGATGTGATAGAACATTATTTTTTGCATGATATTGAAATTGGGTTTTTAAAATGAGTGAATTATTAGTTTACCTCTAGATGGCACTACATCCTGCACACTGTCCCTCTGTATTTTTTTTTCACACTGTGCAATTTAGAAACTGTGGGGCCTATATTCACAAAAAATTTGCGTCGTCTTTGCACCGCACTAACCGGCAAAAATGGAGCAATCTGCGAGCGCCTAATTCACTAAACACGCGCAGATGGGGAAAGCCGTCACTAAGTGCTCTGCCAAACAGATTGCGTCACGGTGCAGCGGTGTTATTTGCGCGTATGTAAATTAGGTCATTTGCATACATTTGACGCAAAATATGCCCACCTCACTGCAAATGAGACTCATTGATATGCAGCGTCTAATTCACTAACGCCAGCGCAAATAGCACCGCGTTCGCGTGACGCAAATAACGTTTTTGGAAAGCATATATTAACTGCTGCAACCTCGATCATGACAGCAGTGCGTGTCATTTGCAGCACAATATCCACGGCAGATCACGCAGAGAGGAGAAAGAGAGAGATAGAGAGAGAGAGAGAGAGAGAGAGAGAGAGAGAGAGAGAGAGAGAGAGAGAGAGAGAGAGAGAGAGAGAGAGAGAGAGAGAGTGGGAAGGGGACATAACGTAACCCGGGCTGATCGGCAATGGTGGGGAGGCATTTTACGATCATTTTTACGTGCCAAATGCATACTGTACGCCCACGCCAACCTCTGAAAATATATTTTTAAAAATTGATCCCACCAATAATTTGTACTTTATGAATGAATGACGTCGTTGTCGTCCTCTCTGCTCTGTACAGCTTAATGGCGCTCTAAACGCTTACTCTCAGTCCAACCTCGCTTTCTGATAATGTCATCTTTCTCGCAACTGTTACTATAACAACTATGTTGTTGGCGCAAATCCATTGCCATGTGTGGTAAATCAGGTGCAAATTTGCTCCAAGCTGTCAGTTTTGTGGGCGTGTTTGCGCCGGTATATGATTCGAGCAATATCCTTAGTGAATAGGTGGGTAACTGGGCGCAGACTGCGGGTGCAGTTGTGGTGCAATATTTCACACTATTACCGGACGTGTCGCATTCTTAGTGAATATGCCCCTGTGTATGTAGTTTAGACACCGTAAGCAAAATTTGAATGGAGCCTCACTTCGCTTACTGATCCCACGCATCTCTGCCCAAAGAAATGCCCCCATCTCAATAACCCAACTGCATGGCAGCTATTTTGCTAATATGACTTATTAATGTCGGAGAATTGCCAAACACAAAATGTAACCAGTCTGATTTTGTATTTTATTGATATATTATTATTATTATTATTATTATTTACCTGATAATTTGATTGATTTGATGATTACCCAGTGCCGGTGGTTTCATCCGTCCGCGTCTCATCTACTATTGTATGTTTATTGTTTATACACTATTATATTATATATGTTTACCCTTGATTTTGAAGCAGAGAGATGTCCAATTCCTTCATGTCCATTCCTTTATTTTTTTTTTTACATTTGTTTTTGTATGATAAAATAGTTCATGAAAACAAAAATAACCATAGTTGCAAGACCTAATTGCATTATGAAGCATTGGTATATACATTTTGTAGTCTGTCTAAAAAAAAAAAAAAAAAGTGTTGAAAACCCTTCCAAAAACTACTCAAATATAAGGAATCTCAACAGATTGAGCAGATTGATGATCAATACAAGTGATTCAATAATCTCTTTAGGCAAACAGTAAGATGTCTGCTTTGATGAATTCCCCTCCCATTCACATGTCTGCTTTAAAATCATTGGCCCAGCTGTTAAGTTTTATATCAAATGTACTTATTAGTGTGGTGTTCTTGTTCATGTTTCATGATGCGGATATGAACTGTACAGCTTCCATTAAATGACAATGTGGCAAGATGCTGATCTAATCAAATTTTCAAACAACTGAGTCAGATGGTGTTACTGTCAACTGACGGCGCTAGCAGAAAAAGTTGAGACATTGTTCATAAGAGTGAACTGCAGAATAACAGATCTAAAACTAGATGATGTAGATATGCTTTATCACATCACCTCTTGATTTGTCAATTACAAAATTACTGTATGTCAATGTATAGTTAAAAAAAGGTATTTTATTTTATTGAGTATAGAGTTTTGAGGAGTTATTTTCACCACGTTCAATTAAATCAATGTGAAAATAAGCAGGTTTATCCTAGAGGCTGCTGTTCAAAACACATTTTATTTTGTCTAACACAATTTGAGTTCCAGCTTGAAGCTAAAAGGCGTTTGTATTGCTATCATTCACAGCAGAGCAACACAAGTGTGAAGCATTTGGCACTCTGAGAAGATGAACTTCATTCATCATTTATGACAGTTACAAGCTGTGGATGGAAAAAAGTCAATTCTGATACCCTCTATACTCGCCCAGCATGGCTCAAAGGTAAAGTGGGTTTGTCCAGTTATTGGACACAACCCCCCTGAGGCCATGTCAAATTGTACTGATGAGAAAGATTGCCCCATGCTGCTGAGCTGTCTCTTCTATTAACTGTATGAAGGTAAATGAGATGCGAAAGGCAGAGTTGAGTAGCTGTATATTTTATGAACGGAGATCTTTATTCAGTCTGCATGTGGGGCACAGAGCAGCCCTCAAACAAGGCTTAAACATTTGTAACTGACAAAATCAAAAGAGGGAAAGGCTACAATCTCGGATCTTGATAACTTAAAGGAGAAAAAAAAAACTCACCAATACTCATCTACAATACGGATCAAAAGCAGAAACTTAGAAGGAAAAAAAGAAGCAGAAATATTGCAGGCTTCTGAACACGCATACACATACCAGACTATTTAAAATGTGTGGCGTCCAAATAACCAAGACTGCTCTTAACATTTTGCTGTGTGTTTTAGGGATATTTAGCATTCTGACAAACATCGGCATCAGCCATTATGAAGAATCATATTGCCGAGAATAGATAGGAAAAAGGCCGACAACTTGAAAGATTATACAGAAAAACTGGAATTGCTATTCATAATCACATCTACAAATCCAAATCCACCTACTATTCCGGTTTAATCAGTTCCAGTGAATGTAACTCCAAGAAACTCTTTTCACTCATTTCTAAGTTCACAAAATCTGCTGACACGCTTCCATCGCATCTTTATTCCACTGATTTCTGCAATACCATGGCCTAATCTTTTACCTCTCAAATCCAACTTATCACCAGCAACTCACTGCGTCATCTCCTCCTAATGCTCCTGCTCCATTCTCCCCAGCTTCTACCCACCTGTTATCTGCATTCACCCCCCACACCCCCCCCACCCCCACCCCCATCTCTCAACCAAATCTCCCCCTTTATTCAGAAATCCAAAATCTCCATCTGCCAACTTGACCCTCTCCCGACTGTTCTTGTTAAAGATTCTATTCTGGCCCTCTCCCCTCTCATCACTAACATTGTTCACGCCTGCCTCTCTACCGGCACTGTACCTGTCACGCCGCCACCGGCGCGACGGCCCATGCTTTTATTTTTATAGTCATGTTTCCTGTTTTCTTTTGAAATCCTAACTCTCCTCTCACCCCAGGTCACTTGTCCTTCCTGCAGTTCACTAATTACCGGTCCCCGCCCATGATCATGTCCACCTGCCACCAATCAACCAAGACAATAAAAGCCACCTGCACTTTCCCCTCAGGGCCGAAGTGTCACACATCTCAGTGCATGGAAGCATCCCACAGTCCTCGAGTCCTTGTTCCCGTTGCCTTGCTGTCTTGCCTTGTTTTTGTGCCTTGTCCTCCCCAGCGGAGCGCCTTTAGTTACCCCTTTTGCCTTGAGCCTTTTTCCTCCCTAGCGGAGCGCCTTTTGTTGTCCCCTATACCTTTGCCTGTTTTTTCCTCCCCAGTGGAGCGTTTTTAGTTCTCCACTTTTTGATTCCCCTTTCTCCTCTCAGTGTGAGAGGAGACAGCTGCTGACCGGCAATAAACCTGTTGCCTTTGTGGCCTACCTTTATCCTGCGTCTGGGTCCTACCTCTCCTCGTCGTGACAGTACACTTCGGCCAGCATGGACCCAGCAGGAAAGGTCGAGGCTAGGCTACAGAGCCTGGAGGTCCGGCTTGCCAACCGGGAAAAGGTTCAGCAAGCCGTGATTTCGCAGCTGGAGGAGCTGTCAAGCCAGGTCCATGAACTGGTGAGCCACATGCAGCCTCTCGCCCCCGAACCTCGTCTGCTGTGGCCTCTCGCCCCCGAACCTCGTCTGCTGCGGCCTCTCGCCCCTGAACCTCGTCTGCTGCGGCCTCTCGCCCTTGAACCTCGCCTGCTGAAGCCTCTCGCCCCTGAACCTCGCCTGCTGCAGCCTCTCGCCCCTGAACCTTGTCTGTTGCGGCCTCTCGCCCCTGAACCTTGTCTGCTGCCGCCTCTCGCCCCTGAACCTTGTCTGCTGCCGCCTCTCGCCCCTGAACCTTGTCTGCTGCCGCCTCTCGCCCCTGAACCTCGTCTGCTGCGGCCTCTCGCCCCTGAACCTCGTCTGCTGCGGCCTCTCGCCCTTGAACCTCGCCTGCTGAGGCCTCTCGCCCCTGAACCTCGCCTGCGCCTTCAAGACCCTGAGCCTCGCCAGGCGCCGCCCAAAGACCCTGAGCCTCGCCAGGCGCCGCCCAAAGTCCCGGAACCTCGCCAGGCGCCGCCCAAAGTCCCGGAACCTCGCCAGGCGCCGCCCAAAGTCCCTGAGCCTCGCCAGGCGGCGCCCAAAGTCCCTGAGCCTCGCCAGGCGGCGCCCAAAGTCCCTGAGCCTCGCGGCGCCCAAAGTCCCTGAGCCTCGCCAGGCGCCGCCCAAAGTCCGGGAGCCTCGCCAGGCGCCGCCCAAAGTCCCGGAACCTCGCCAGGCGCCGCCCAAAGTCCCGGAACCTCGCCAGGCGCCGCCCAAAGTCCCGGAACCTCGCCAGGCGCCGCCCAAAGTCCCGGAACCTCGCCAGGCGCCGCCCAAAGTCCCGGAACCTCGCCAGGCGCCGCCCAAAGTCCCGGAACCTCGCCAGGCGCCGCCCAAAGTCCCGGCGGCGCAAGCCCTGTGGCTGCCTTCACCTCTCGTCGGGCGTCGAGGACGCCCTCCTGACTGGCCCCGCTGGGACTCTATTGTCGGGCGTCGAGGACGCCCTCCTGAACTGCCTTTTTGTCTGGGACGGATGGGTGGGCCGTGTTCCCACCTCCGTGCCCCCTTCCGCCCGCCCTTGTTTTTGGACTCTTTGTGTCGGATGGCCGTCAGGAGCCGGCCATTGAGGGGGGGGTACTGTCACGCCGCCACCGGCGTGACGGCCCATGCTTTTATTTTTATAGTCATGTTTCCTGTTTTCTTTTGAAATCCTAACTCTCCTCTCACCCCAGGTCACTTGTCCTTCCTGCAGTTCACTAATTACCGGTCCCCGCCCATGATCATGTCCACCTGCCACCAATCAACCAAGACAATAAAAGCCACCTGCACTTTCCCCTCAGGGCCGAAGTGTCACACATCTCAGTGCATGGAAGCATCCCACAGTCCTCGAGTCCTTGTTCCCGTTGCCTTGCTGTCTTGCCTTGTTTTTGTGCCTTGTCCTCCCCAGCGGAGCGCCTTTAGTTACCCCTTTTGCCTTGAGCCTTTTTCCTCCCTAGCGGAGCGCCTTTTGTTGTCCCCTATACCTTTGCCTGTTTTTTCCTCCCCAGTGGAGCGTTTTTAGTTCTCCACTTTTTGATTCCCCTTTCTCCTCTCAGTGTGAGAGGAGACAGCTGCTGACCGGCAATAAACCTGTTGCCTTTGTGGCCTACCTTTATCCTGCGTCTGGGTCCTACCTTTCCTCGTCGTGACAGTACCCTCCCTTCTCAAAACTGCTGCTGTCACTTCCATACTCAAGAAACCTGGCTGTGATCCCTCCGGACAGAACAACTTCCAACCCAATTTCAAACCTTCCATTAATTTCCAAAATTGCTGCTCAACTTCACACCCACCTTTCTTCCAATAAACTTTACGAACAATTACAATCTGGCTTTCGTTCCCTCCATAGTACAGAAACTGCCCTCTTCAAAATCATCCTCTTCAAAATCATCCTCTTCAAAATCTACAATGATCTCCTTCTCTCTGCTGACTCCGGTTACTCTCCTCCATCGGTATCACCAGCACCCCACTCTCCTGGTTCCGCTCCTATCTTTCCGACGGCACCCAGTTCATCCAACTCCAACGTTTTAGATATCGCCCCTTTCCCCTCACTTCAGGTGTTCCTCAGGGTTCTGTCCTTGGCCCCTTGCTGTTCCTTAATCAACCTTCTACCTCTTGGTCACGTCTTCAGGAAACATCACATTCACTTTTACTGCTTCGCGGATGACACCCAGCTCTACATCAGAGATGGGAAATCCAGGTCCAGAAAGTAAAAACCACCACTTTTTTTTTCCCCTACCCCTCCCCACTGGGAGGTGGGTTTAGACCAGTGGTGTCCAAACTACGACCCAGGGGCCATTTGCGGCCCGCCGTCCATTTTTCAGTGGCCCGCGACTTAGGCTAAAAATGGCATTTGACTAAGTTCAAATAAATTAAACAAAACAAAAATGTTTGGAGATGGTCAAGGTAAGAAGGGAGAGTATCGAAAAACAGGTGCTATTAAAGGTTATTTTAGTTAACTAAAACTAATGAAAAACTAAACTAAAAAAAAAAAAATATATATAGTTACCGAAATAAAATAAAAACAAAAATGTTTTTTTAAAAATTAAAACTAACTGAAACTACATTTTATGTTTATAAAACTAACTAAAACAAACTATAATAATTATAGCAAACATGCCCTTCGTTTTAGTCTTTAGTAATTAATTTAATGCATGAGCCTTTGGGGATGATTTTAAATGTGATTTTTAGTAGATTTATGTTGATATAAACCGGAATAATGTCATTTGAAAGTATGTCACACAGAAGTGACGTTATCTAGCAGCAGCCAATAGAAAAACACCTTCACCTGATTTTTAAATATTGAGCACTAGTAATACACATTTAAAAAAAAAAAAAAACTAATACTGAAACTAACAAACTGAACTAAAACTAAGCATTTTTTAAAGAAGTAAACTAATAAAAAATAACAGAACCACCCTGAAAACTAATCAAAACAAACTAAAATTAAAAATTCCAAAACTATAACAACCCTTCTGCCATATAACAAATAAATTGGTTTATAGCATTTACTGTAGCATTTTATTTGTACAATTTTTAGAACTAAACACAATTTCTCTTCATAACATTATGTGGCCCATGCGTCCTTCTGAGTTTCTCTATGTGGCCCTCAAATGAAAAAGTTTGGACACCCCTGATTTAGACTGACCTTCTGTCAATATTGATGGAATGCCCTGTAATAAATAGGCTACTAAATATAACCAAACAACTAGTGAAAGTAATTGACAGTGTATATGTAATGACCTGCTGATTAGTTAAAAACACCTTTATGTATTTAACACACAGAGAACCTGTTAATATACATAGTACATATGCACAGATATATTGTACATTGAATATATTGATTGCACATGTGAAAACGTATACATTTTTGCACAGTGTCAGTGACATCTTCCTCACACCCAGTGAAAAATTGTTATATGCTAAGTGAATGCTGAACGGTATAAAAAATGATCTGACACATTGTTTCCAGCAGTGAAGTTGAATAAGTCTGTTCGAGAAAGAGCTTCTTTGCTGCGGCAGTGTGTTCTGGAGAGGATATGAATGATTACCCAAGATGGAGAGACATTTGCTCAAACATCTCCATCTTGCATATTGCATTATGGTAAAATGTCATTTTATGTATTTATATTTTGTGCTAACTCATATTTCTTTAGAGTTTAATGCCATTTCATGAACTAGGTGGCCTGAACATGTGTAAAAGTAATCCACTCAACATAATACTGTTATTTGTTCCAGACAGTTAAATCCATTCAGCTGCATTTTGGTGATATGTCAAGCTGAATGCACTTCACAGGTTCACTAAGCAGATAAGTTACACTACCTCAAAAAAAGACGAGGAATAAGCAGAAAGCTGAATAACAGTGTTAAGCACATGTGGAGCTATTTTCCCCAGGAGGTTTACAGATGTTTTCACAAGAAAGGCAGAGAGATGATTTCAATCTGGAGCTCAAGTTCCTCTATTGAGACACATTTTACAATAGTTAAGGTTTTGATGTTAAATGAAACTAAATTAAATAGGCAGATTCCTCCTCTTCTTCAAACTTAGACCAACAGCAATGGCTCTTTTTTTTTCATAACCTATCCTGTTCCGCTGCTTTGTCACGCTGTCACATTTTTCTGTGCAAAAGAAGAGTCTGATACTTACGTACTCACGTTTTGTAATTTGACAGAGACAAACACAAAAACCATAATAACAAAGATAACCTTATATGGTGATTGAATTTTATCACATATATGTGAATTGGTGGTGTCGGTGTTACACCTCGTGGGGTTGTGAGCCAGCTATTGTTATCGTTATGTGGTAGAGATGTTTGACTTTCCTTTTTCTTTACCGACATACAGTAATATAAAACGAACCCCGAAAGTTTATGCAATGCTGTGCCATTAACCCCTCATAAAAAATGCGAGTGAAAATGATATCAGAGTTTAGGACGATAAAGTAATCACAAGGGCCACGTATAGCAATTAGAGAGTGACCACATACACATACACACGTTAGTGATCAGATGTTGTCATGTCAGTACAATGAAGCGAAACACCGAAACATTTTATGACTAAATATATTTCCAAAGGTGCTATGGGGTATATGCCACGGAGGAGGCGGGACTTCCGACTTCCTGGATTTCACATATCAGCTTTGTTTCCGTTTCCTGACGTGATTTATCAAAGATGGAGTTAATTTGTCAGTTAGCACAGTAGTTGTGACAGTGTTAACACTTTTATTGAAGCAATATCTTGATAAAAACAAGTTTAAAGTCCTTAAAAACAAGTTCTCCCCTTACAGACAAGCTCTGGGGAGACACCGCCATTTTAGTGGGTGGAAACAACGTCATGACACATTTATGTCCAGACAGAGCATGTGCGATGCCGCACGCCATTCCGAATGAAGTGTATACATGATGCTCGTTCAGATTGACAAAAGGAATATAACAACTAGGGGTGTTAAAAAAAAAAATAATCGATTCGGCGATATATCACGATACTACCGCGATTCTCGAATCGATTCAATAAAAAAAATCGTTTTTTTTTTTGTTTTGTTTTTTTAAGAGCTCAGAATTGTTCATTCGGTAGTCTTACCGATTCAACGTCTTATCATCATTGCCTTTTTTTTTTCTTTTTGTGTGTGTGTGAATCGATTTCTAAACTTAAAAATATTCAACAAAACGTCTGACTTCGGGTTAGGATTCACACCTTGAGCATGGAAGAATGTTATATGAACGGAACATTAAGCCTTAATATTTTATTTTAATGCTGTTCAAACATGAAACAGATTACAACCTCTATAAGACTGAAATTTCAGATAAATAAATAATACATTTTCATATAAATCTTACACTCTACAAGCTTACTGATTAGTATTTTCTAAATTTGAATGAAAAAAAATCGCAACAATCGACTTATAAATTCGTATCGGGATTAATCGGTATCGAATCGAATCGTGACCTGTGAATCGTGATACGAATCGAATCGTCAGGTACTAGGCAATTCACACCCCTAATAACAACCCTGTGATTCCGAATGAAATTCCATTCGGGTTCACCCTTTTCATTCCGATTGAGGCGTTTATATGGAGCATTCTCATTCCGTTTGGTCGTTCGGATTCAGTCTAATCAGAATTACATGGCTCCATGTATACCAGGCTATTGAAACAACTAGCCGTCGTTCACTTGAATGGGAGTTTGCCGACATACTGGGCAAAAAACAAAAGGCCATCTTCGATCCCAAATACTGCACCAATTCTGATCAGAGTAAAATCCTAAACACGTCAGGTTTCATGTCATTCCGTGTGGGGGTGGGGCGGTGGAGGGTGCCCTCTCCTAATGTGGGCTAAAGCGTGCTTAGCACACTACATGTAGCTGGCCTAGCAGCCTAGTATTGTTCAGGGGGCCGGGGCAAATGTGAAGGCGGGCCGGGTCCGGCCCACGGGCCGTAGTTTGGGGACCCCTGCTCTAACCTGTCATCCACTGGGATGCCCATTGTGGCTGATCTGTCTTTCTCCTTAAGCACTCCTCAGCAAGCAGCTTGCATTATATTGGGTAAGGCTGTCTTGCTGCCAGACAGATAATTACACTGTTAACTGTCAATCTGTCATACATCTGGAGCAAGGACGCAGGTCATAGCTCTTACCTTGCTCCCTTTCGATGCCATTACATTCTGTCCACTCCTTGCATGTCCTCGGGCCCGTTGTTTATTAATGGGGGACTCTAGAGAATTTGGAGATCTGTTCTGTACATTGTGTCATCTCACTAACATCGTTCTTCCATGTCTCAGCCATTCAGAATCTCTCTATGAATTCAACACTTTGTAGTATTTCCAGCATTCGTTCATTTTAAGACCTTTTTTATTCCAAGTGAGGGTAAAACTGCCTTTGCACAGTGACTTAGCAACTGTATTTTGAGTGCAGCACATCAAACTCTAACTGCTACATTGACAAATCACCTGAAAGTGACTGCAGCAATAAAACGACTTTGAAATGTTGTTGGAAAACCTATTTACACATCGCAAAGACCCATTGCAGCCTCACTCTCCATTTCAAGTTGAGCTCTTGGACAGGAGCCAACGGAAAACACGACACACTCATACTAATCTCTCGTTCGAACTCTACGACTGTATCGGGATGTAAAATTGGGTTCTCCCGTGTTTTTAAATTCAAGGAGAATAGTGAAGAGGCAATGCTAATGTGCTGGATTTTTGGGGGGGTGGAGGAAAACAAAAGCCACATTTGAAATCACTATGATGGACAGAACACAGACATCGGAGAAGTCAGGCAGGGAAAAAAATGTGTGCAGACATTTCAAAGATGAAAGTGTTTGACCACACAGAACAGCGGGAGCCACCGTTGTGATGCCTGAGGGGGTTGTTGAGTTGCCGCCGAGGACTTTCTTGTGCACAAATACACACATACACAGTTTTTCAAAATTCTGTTCACCGTATATTTAGGTTGACAATATGATTTATAGGAGTTACGTCCGTGTTTGTCACAATAAATGAACACACTGCGGGGGAAGCTTCATCATCGTTACTATGATTAATGATTCATGACAATGGTTACAACTATGCTGTTTAAGTGTCAACTAGTTTGCTGTTTAAAGAGGAAGACGTAGCCTATGCTAAGGAAACATGAGGGGTGCCAAACTCTTCCGGTATCTACAGTAGTTCCTCCATCCATCCATTTTCTTGACCGCTTATTCTTCACAAGGGTCGCAGGGGGTGCTGGCGCCTACCTCAGCTGGCTCTGGGCAGTAGGCGGGGGACACCCTGGACTAGTTGCCAGCCAATCGCAGGGCACACAGAGACGAACAACCACTCACACACACAAGCACACCTCGGGACAATTCGGAGCGCCCAATTAACCTGCCATGCACGTCTTTGGAATGTGGGAGGAGACCGGAGTACCCGGAGAAGACCCACGCGGGCACGGGGAGTACATGCAAACTCCACCCAGGAAGGCCAGAGCCTGGACTCGAACCGGAGTCCTCAGAACTGGGAGGCGGACGTGCTAACCACTCGTCCACCGTGCCGCCCACAGTAGTTCATTTCATCGGAAAATATAAAAACAATCTTTGGCAAATGTATATGCCACTCATTATTTACATATCGCCACCCTCTTAAAATAATTTCCTAAGTCATTTTTTTTGCAAAAATATATATATTTTTTCCTAAATCACTGCCTCATGATGTAAATGGTTAAATTTTTTATTTCCTGAAAAAAAAAAGAAAAGAAAAAAGACTTGGGCGATTATTTTAAGAATGTGTCGATATACACTAAGGGTGTCACGATTTCGATTTTTTATCGAAATCGATCGAAATTACGTCACGATTTCGAGCATCGAAATAGAAGAGAGGACACACGATTCGATGCCCCCCCCCCCCCCCCCCCGCGCCCGCCGCCACCGCCGCCACCGCCGCCACCGCCACCTCCCAGGAAAGCAAATGAGACGCAGCCATTCAGCTACTAGCTAACGGCACTTGTTAGCTGACTTCTCCTGCAGTCATGATGGCAAGCGCGGACAGACACAGCAATGGTGCTTCAAGCCGCTCCCGCTTCTCTCGTCACCAGTTTGGAAACATTTTGCGTTCCCGGTGAGTTATGTCGACAACGTTCACGTTGTCGATAAAAAGACCACAGTTGCAAGATATGCTATGTGCGCGTACTGTACTCGGCCACGGTGTTACGCCCGGCTCGTCAAGGGGAAGGGAAGTAACACAATAACAGAAAATATAGAGTAGATAAACACGGGTCGACTTTAACATCTGAGTAGTTTTAATTGAAATTTCAGGCAGGGGTTTGACAAGGGAGTGAAAGTGGAAGGTGAACAAATAATAACCGCATTTAATACACGGATACACAATAGCGTCGCGCTGGCACAGTCGTCCAATCGGAGTGTCGCGCTGGCACAGTCGTCCAATCGGAGTGTCGCGCTGGCACAGTCCTCCAATCAGAGTGTCGCGCTGGCGCATTCAAACTGAAGTACCATTATACGGGCACCAGCCGACACAAACACACACATACATACTAGGGGAGCGGAGCCGGCGGCGGGCCCGAGCCGCCAGCCTATAACAACGGGAAACACGACAAACATGACGGGACATTTACGCAGGCATCACAAAGATTTAGATTTATCAAATTCAACTAGAAGTGGGAAAACAACGGTCCAACCAACTATTTCATCCTCATTTACAGTGAAACTTCCACACACTTCAGCTCGCGCGAAACGCCAGATCCATAGGTCTATTTATAGCAGCAGACCTGCAGCCTTGGAAAACGCTGGATTCAAACATTTAATTAGTGTACTTGAACCACGCTACAGTATGCCCAGCAACTGTAAATGTTGGGATATAGTTTGTTCAGGCTGTATTTGTTCCATGACTTTGGATACAATATATTTTTTGTTGTTGTTGCACATTGCACATTATTTTAAGAGGAACGCACAGCACACTGTTGTAACCAAAAACAGTCAATAGATGGCAGGCACCCACTGTGACTTTTTGTTTTTGTTTTTTTATTTTTTATTTTACACTTCAGTAAGAACAAGACGGTTAACTTTATATTGTAAATAAATTCTTTGAATTTGATCATTCCTGCCTAATGTCAATTATCATATATTACATAAATTTACACAAAAATAATATGGAAATTGCATCACCTATATGTAGCCGATCTTTTGAAATAAGATTTACTGTACAATGAATAGAACCAATGATCATAGACTAGCCTTAGCCTACAGAAGCATATGCCTCTGTGTTATAAAGTGGGGGAGCGAAAAAAAAAAAAAAAAAAAATCGAAAAAAAAATCGAATCGTGACCCCAAAATCGAAATTTAAATCGAATCGTGGAGTTGGCGAATCGTGACACCCCTAATATACACAGTTGCATGTATTGACAATTGTTTATTATCATTATTATTATTATTAGTAGTAGTAGTAGTAGTAGTAGTAGTAGTAGCAGTATCATTATTATTATTATTATTATTATTAGGGCTGGTCAAATACTGTTACTAGGTATTGATATCAGGCCGATACCCGGTCTTATTTCAATTTTAAGGAAAAATTTTATTTTTTATGTGGCTATTTCTTAAAAAAAATATATTGGTTATGTATGAGGTTTTGTATCAAAACAAGTACTAGTGGTATCAGTATTTGGTATCGGTGTCAGTGAGTACTCACGAGTTAAGTGCGCTTCGTCCTTGAACTCCCCTCCAATTTTAATGCACCTGACATCCAGGATGGACGGGTGAGTTGGGGTGTGGAGTTATCAGTTGGGGAAGACTGCAGTGCTTGGCAGTGCTGTGGTCCCCCATCTGTGCCCCCGCCACACCACTTCGTCCCCCTATTTTTTAATGCACCCCATGTAGGGTCCCAGGGGGTTTTGAGGCCGGCAGGGGACAGCGGGGGCAGTGGGCCGGTAGGGCGCGCTGCCGGGTCCCATTCTGCTGCTTGGGGTGCGGGTCGTGTCAGAATTTTTAATATGTAGTTGTGATATCATGTTTAGTATCTTTCCCAGTCAGCCCTATTTTATAATTGCCGTCCTCTCTTTAGAGTCACCAGATGAGTTACAGCACATGAAATATTCATGAAATATTTATTGCCGAGAAGTGCTGTCCACATACTTGTGCCACATTCTAAAAAGAAGCTTTCGAAAAGTTTTTGTCAGATCAGAGGAGATTCCCAAGTGCATAGTGTGCATCTTTTCAGTCTCAAGGAAAGGGAATTTGCTGAGAACTGCTAAAAGCTCCTAATGCAGTGCTGACAGGTTGTTCAGCATGTGCCTGTATTTGTGTGTACATGCATGCGTGTTTGTGTGTGTACGTTGCAGTCCCACTCTTGTCACGCTGCTGCACACTAAGCATGTCACATGTCACAACCACTTCCCTCTGGCAACAGCTCCCATACAGTCATGGATGTCACTGTACAAAGGTCCTTTTTCAACACACACTTAGCAAAATACAATAAAATCATTTTGATTAATCTCTTCTAAAAGTACACTGTTAGTAAATAATCTACATATAATAAAAATAATCTACTGATTTCATGCAATATCATAAGGAAAGCGCAAGAGAGGTGTAAACACGCAGTTCAAGAGCGAGATGTGTTTTCATCCACTCTTCCGTTCAAGCGTGATGATGACGGTTGTGACCCTGCAACTCACACACCTGTTCCCATTGCATACACACTATCTCACTGCTTATTCCTTGCCTCCGTTTATCCTTTTTTTTTTTTTTTTATCTCCAGTGATAAGAACATTTTGACAGGAAATAGATGTTTGTGCTCCTCAACTCAGTATTTGAATACCGACTTATACTGTATGTGGTTGTATGCCCCCTGCTCAATATGGCAACACTGTGATGATAAAATTGTATTTGGTTTCTGTTGATGGAAAAAAAAACAAAAATGTTTTTTCTTTTACTGAAGGCATAAAGTAAATTATAAACCTCATTACAAATGTTGTCAAATGCTTTATACCCTTTAAGCTAAAGTAATTATCCATGAAGTGCTGTAAATAATCAATTGTAATCGTTTCAACACATAGGTAGCTCGTGTGATGGAAAACTAAAGCATATGGGCATAAACCTGTACATAAAGTATATGGAGCATATAATCCACCCATACATTCTCTGTACTGCTTAACACGAAAGTCGGTATGCTAGAACCTATCCCAGCTGACTTTGGGCGAGAGGCCAGGTAAACCCTGAACTGGCAGCCAGCCAATTGCAGGGCATAAATAGACAACCGACCATTCATACTCGCATTCAAATGTTGAGTCTTCAGTTAACAGGCCATGCATGTTTTGGAATGTAGGAGAAGACCGAAATAACTGGAGAAAAGAAAGAAAAGCCAGGTATTTTACAGTACGAAATGGGGCAAGCCACACAGGTGACATAAAAAAACTGCTCTGTGCCGAGGATTTATTGTAGACTGAGAAAAATTGGGTATTGAACTACCTAACAAATGAACTATTCTTCAAATTGAATTGAAAGAGCTTATGTTTCAATTTGACCTTGGAAATGTAGAGTATATATGCCACCATGCAACGATTCCCTCATGTGGAAAGATCTTAAAGTAGCTCCCGCTGGTGCTTTTTCAGCCCAATGTTAGTGTTAAAGGATTTTGTGAGCCATTTATGTGGGATCCATTAGGCCCCTGGTTCGTCAGGGAGCACCGATGAGTGCAGTGCTGGCTGCCAGGACTGCCGACTGTTACATAAGTGGACAGAGCCACTGGGATGTGATCCATTTACTTTCGTAGAACCGTTGAAAGCTTTTAGTTTGGCGTTTTGTTTTAGAAGGGTGGTCCCAGTCAATCATTTGGGCTCTTACATTGTACCAAACGACAGCACTGTTTTACAATGTAGCATCTGGTGAACAAATTAAAAAATACAATTACATCCAGAGCCATTTAAATAAATGTCTCTCAATTCTGTCAGTTTCTTTTTTGACAGGCAGAAATTGGATCAATTTATTGCTGTAAAAAACTGTACTCTTATTTGGACATCAACATTGTGATGGTTTTACAGTATACAGGTCAATGTTAGCTGTCACGACTTGATGTAAATGCAAAGATATAAGAAGTGTATAATGGGGTCATTTGAGCATTTATCTTGCCATTGCTATCTGGTGAAGGACTTCCCAATTAGTTTGGCTGCATCTGTCTTTTTAATTGGCAGACTAAATGGTTCTGTCAATTCTCAGTTCATTTCAGTGCTGCAATCATATTGTTCATCAACCAAGATTAGTGACCCCGTTTCCATTGTGAGCAGATCCTTACTTTCTCGAAGCTTTAGCCTTTACAGCGCTTTGAACACAATTACGCTTTGTCTCGTCATTCCATAAAAGTTTTAGTCTCATCTCTTCTACTCTTTGAAAAACTCAACCGGGACCTTTCTAATCTTCTTGCAAATATTGTTTTGCATGTTCTACTTGAGCATCTGTATTTTTGTTGGTGTTAATGACTGCTGTACTCTGGAGGTAGTTGCTTATCGTTGATCACTAACAGTTGTTTTGGGGCTTTCTTTACAGCTCTCAATATGGTTGTGTCTTCAACAACTGATGTTTTCCGTGAGCGACTCTTTTGTCAACTGTTACTTAGTAAATAATGCAAGACTTCTTTTCATAAAATAATACAATTATCTGGAATAAGTGAGTATGTAAATTCCTTCCTTCCATAATTCCCCAGGACTTTCCTCAACTACCACCCATTCTCTTGTTTTAGACTTAGACTTAGACTTGACTTTATTGATCCCTTTGGGATGGCTCCCTCTGGGAAATTTACATGTCCAGCAGCAATGAGAACAGATAATAAAATAAAAAATAATTCAATCAATCAATAAATAAGGTTATTACACCAGAGATTTAATTAATAATAACAATAATAATAATAATAAAATGGAAAATAGCATTCAATCAATCAATAAATAAGGTTATTACACCAGAGATTGAATTAATAATAACAATAATAATAATAATAATAATAATAATAATAATAATAATAATAATAAAATGGAAAATAAGCATTCAATCAATCAATAAATAAGGTTATTGTACCAGAGATTGAATTAATAATAATAATAATAATTAGAAGAAGAAGAAGAAGAAGAAGAAGAAGAAGAAAAATAAAATAAAAAATAAAAATTCTATCAATCAATAAATAAGGTTATTAAACCGGAGATTGAATTAAATAAATTAAAGTACATTAAAGTAATTAAAGTTTTTCATATGTGCAAGTCACTATGCACTTGCATGAACAGGTGTGAAGCAATTAGCATTTGACAGTTTAGGTTTCGCAGTTTATTTTTTTTCAGCATATCATTCCCTTTCCCACGGCTCGCTAATTGGCATTGGAGCAGCATTGCAAAACTGCCGGATGGCAAGATGTTTTTCTGTCTCCCACAGCGGTTCAGTGCCAGTTTGAGACGCTTCATGGCTGTCATGCTGCTCCAACATATATTCCAATACATGTAACATCGTATGCCATGCTGGATTACTGTTGGAAGCTACAGTATGTTTTGATGAAGCAAAGCACTCAATTGCTGAGAAAACCGTCTTTGAATACTGTTTTCATTACAATTCAAAGTATGATTGGACAATCGCGAGGTGCACACCACATGTCCAATGGCGACTTGAGACAGGAAACACAAATACATAAATATTTCCAATATTCATTACTGTGGCAAAGGGCCAGTTTGTCTGTCAAAATTTGCCACGGGTTGAAGCCACGGCTCAAGCCCAAGCGACTAAACACTTGCCCAAGTGTTATGGGGTGAGTTAGTAGATGTCCTACAATACGTCCAATATGTCCATCTATTAGCAAAGCAAGTGTGCTCATTAAGCGCCACTAAACGAGGCACTGCCCAGTGACATTGTTTCTATGTGACAGTCAGAGACATACTGTACATGGTCCAAACAATAAGATTGCCGTTCAATGTTACACATACAGGCAGCAGTTGAAGCAAATTCCACACAATTCTCAGCAGCTTGGTAATATTCATAAACTGTCAGTTTTTGAAGCTGGCATCTCGGGACAGCAATAACGTCTGCAGTTTGGAAGTATTTTAATTTGTGAGCTAACTATAGAGCAACAGTGACTTGTAATGTTTGTAATTGAAGCGTTTTGCGTGGATCTGAGATATCTGTTCCTCACTTCATTACTAGCACCTTCAAATCTCATTGGAAAACTCATCTGTTTAAAATGGCAGACGTGATCTAATCCCCTGTGCATTTAATTAATTTTTTTCTTCTACATTGTTTTTACATTGCTTTGCAAAGTGACCATGCGTGCCCAGAAAGGTACCTATATAATTCATTATTATTATTAGGGATGGGCGAGTAGCGATACCAGCCTTTTTTCAAGTACTCGAGTACTCGTGACGCAGACGAGTACAAGCGACCGATGGCAGAGGGGGAAGACGTTAAGTGAGTCCTCCTTGCCTATAACTGGCGCTAGCTTTGCTGCAGTTTTTCACCAAAACTTCACCGGTTTGGAAATACTTCAAAATTGTGAATCTTAAACTAAAAGAGCATTTTTGTCTTTTATTTTGAGCGTTAAGACTATTGAAGAGTGACTGTGCTGTTTTTTTGTTGTTGTTTTTTTGTCAAAATTAAAGGAAATATATTTGTTTAAAAATATCTTAGTGATTTTTTTTTTCTTTGTCAAAATGTACTACTGGTTTCGGCAGTTGGTATCGGTGAGTACTGGGAGTCTGAGTATCGGTATCGGTCTGAAAAAAAAGTGGTATCAAACATCCCTAATTATTATTATTATTATTATTATTATTATTATTATTATTATTATTATGCTTATTATTATGCTTAATGTTGTTGTTGTCAGATGAGTGGCTCTATATTCAACACTACCGTGAAATGAGATTTTAATTAGTTTGAAATGTGAATGTGAAGCTGCTGCTTAGAATGTATTCTAGTTTTACTATAACAATGTTGCACTATGTGAAACTGATTCACTGAGCATTTAAAAGTCTTTATATTGTTACTGCACTTAGTGTAATGCGATCGTTTAACACATTGGTGAAGTATGTGCGTCAGAAAGAAAATAAGGTATTTGTTCAGAATTAAACTGCATATTTTTGTAATTGAGATTTCATGTATCATAAGTACCAGAGTGGTATCGTTACTCAGTATCTTTGAAGAGTGGATACTCGTACTGTTATCAGCCTGAAAAAATGTGGTATTGAACATCCCTAATATCAATACACTTGAGCAGTACAGCAAATGGATGGATGGGTAAAAAGCCATTTGGTAAAAAGTCCAGTCATTTTTATTTATATAGCGCTTTCAAAAAGTGTAATGTTAGAGGCTGCTATTTTCCCACTTGTGGCAAAACAATGATGTCAATCAGAGCCCTGACACTAATGTTAATGAATAAAAACATGGGTTTCCATTAATGTCAGAACCAGTAAATTGGACTGATTATTAATTTACATCTTTATTTCTCCTTGTTCACATAGCCTGGTTCTGGAAAAAAAAATACACACACACGTCGTGGTAATTTATTATTATTATTATTATTATTATTTGGATTTGTTTATTGTTTATCATCCGCAAGGGGAAATCTTGAGATTTATCTGCCGGTCATATGCACGGAACCTTGCCAGTCTGCTTCCGTTTTCGCGATGGTCAGGCCCAGCATAGTCCGTGCGCACCGCACTCCGAGCCCTTCTCCCTTTGCAAATAAGAGAGTCCACTTCGGGTGGCTGGGAAAGCGTTTCGTTCCATCTCACAATGGTGCAAATGCCCATTATGCCCAATTCTACCGGCGCAATGTCTATGAAAATACTAAAAAAGAGAGAGAGAAAAAAAAACCTCCTCCCATGTGCACCCTTCAACTGCGTCAAGAATGAAATATTGTTTTGTGTTCATTGTTGCCACTGGACATTTAATTAGCTGGCTACATGCAGCATGCTTTACTGTCATTGTGCTTAACCAAATTTGACAGTTTGGTTATTTAGTTTTCAGAGACTATGGAAAGCAGTTGAATGCACGGGAATGTCATTTGCTCATAAAGATTGGCTTAGGCAATAAAAAATAATGTTATGCAAATGATGTCATTAAAGAGATCTCCTTCCCAAATGACTTCATAGCAGCTGTGGAGTTCATGACTGAGGGAAAGAGAGAAAAGATAAATCAACCTGATGTTAAACAGGCTCTTTCAAGTCAACAGGGGACTTTGGACCTTTTCTGTCGATGTGCATTCTCTTTTCTCTGGCTCGTGAATATTGATGGAAACAGGAAACAACCACACCGGTGTTTCCCGTTTTCTATGCAACTGATTATCAAAGATACTTTCTATGATTTACTTGTCTGCCCAGAAGGAATAGAGGGAATAAATTAAAATGTAAGAAAATATTAAGTACGCCTCCTCTTTGTAGAACAGCTAGCACCCTTCAGGAATGAATTTTCACAAGAAATTAAGGTTTTTTTGTCCAACAATTTCTTCAATAAAGACAAATTACTAAATAAGTATTGCTGCATTCATTGTATCACAGTTTGGATTGGATCACCTCATTTGAGTCACTGATCGGATCAGGGAAAAAACAAAACAAAAAGACAAACAAGAGAAATAGAACTTTGTCTTCATTTATTTTATAAAACACTTTAGCTCATTAAATTAAAATCAACTCAAAATGTTTAATAGGGCCCTTTAGGCTTTAGGAACACAACTTGAAGAGCATTACAAAGCAGGATACATTCTTTTTCTTTTTCTTTTGTCTTTTTTTTTTCAATACATGGTCCATGTATTAAAATAACAAGGTATCCTGCCTTAAGTTATATTGCACCTATACTGAACTTAAACTTGTGTTCCTAAAATCTAAATGGCTATTACTTGACATTTTGAGTTGATTTTCATTTTTTTTATGGGCAAAAGTGTTTAAAAAAAAACAAAAAAACTTTTTTTTTTTAAATAATAATAATGAAAAAGACACCAAAGTGCAATTTAAGGCTCATTCACTTCCTTTAAACATGGAGAGGGAATTGCAAAGTAGGTCCACAATATTGAAGTAAAAAAAAAATAAAAAAAATAAAACTAGAGCTGCGAGCAGCTATAAAGGGCCCTCGCAGCCCGGGCCACGTTGGGGTCCTTGCACGTTGGGGTACTTGCACGTTGGGGTACTGGCACGTTGGGGTACTGGCATATTGGAAGCAAAATTTCTTTGAAAATGGCATAATAAACGTTTACATGTAGAATATTTTTTTGCCAGTGTGTGTGTCAAGCTCAACGGGTTTTGGTGATTGTTAAGACCTGCAAAAATCAGCGTCCTTTTTTATTTTTAGGCAATGAGTTGCCCTGATTGGTATTTTTTTTGTAAAAGTGTATATACACATCATCGCTCGTTGTACTCATTGCACAATGTTACTTTTATTGTCCAAAGGGGCAATCAAAAATGAATAAAACAAAATGGAAACGTACATACGTTTGGATCGGTGTGAAGCCAGTGAACAATTTGAGTGGTTGAAACTAAAAGAATATTCATAAATGACTTAGTTATCACACTTAGAATGAGTGTACATTTTTTGTACAAAATACAGTATGTGGGGTATTTTATTTTTTTTATATATAAGCCTCAAGGGCTAGGTGGCGCTGTATTTATAACTGAATGTTGTCATAGAGATACCTTCAGGCCTTGATTATAAGCATACATGTCAAGTGTGGGATTTTTTTTTGGAGCATGTACCGTGGAGTTATTAAGCATATCCTTCATTCACGATATTGCTTTTAATGTCCATAGAGGCTATCAAAAATAAATAAAAATATATATATGTTTGGATAAGTCTGATGCCAGTGAACATTTTGAGTGGTGGAAACTAAAAAAATATTCATAAATGACTTAGTTATCACACTTAGAATGAGTGTACATTTTTTGTACAAAATACCGTATGTGGGGTATTTTTTTTTCATGCCTCAAGGGCTAGGTGGCGCTGCATATATAACTGAATGTTGTCATAGAGATAACTTCAGGCCTTGACGATAAACATACATGTCAAGTTTGGGATTTTTTGGAGCATGTACCGGGGAGTTATCAAGCATATCCTTTTTCATTGTGAAACACAAATTTTGATGCCCCGCCCTCATCATATAGTATTTCGAAAAGTCAAAATTTTTCCCCCTGTCGTTGGCTCAGGTCTTGACATGGTCCAGGCCAAGTCTTAACTCAGTCGGATGAAACGTGTAGGAGAAGTGGGCAAAAGTCTGCCCCCTGTGAATGTGCAAAAATCGTCAAAAATGGGACATTCAAAAATTCGTAGCTCACTTCCTGTTCATTTTAGCATATGGGTACAAGAGACTTTTTTGTAGGTCTTGGGCTCCCTCATACACCTAAAAATATTCGGTGTTCTTGCTTAAATGTACAACCGGGGCTGCTTCGTTAAAAATTTCGAGGGGGCGCTATTGAATCATTTTTGTAAAAATAGCACAATCAACAATAATATATTGCTCATTTTACCAGGCCAGATGTGTGTGCCAAGTTTCAGGAGTTTCTGTGCATGTTTAGACCCTCAAAACTGGCGTTGTTTTCTTGGCGAACAGCGCTTAGCCACGCCTACAGCAATTCGCGAAAACTCACAAACTTCGTGTTGTGACATCATGAAGGCCGAAACCCTCCTCTGAGCAAATATGAGGTAGGTCCAGTTAACGTGTTTGGAGAAAAACGTAGAAGAAAATTCGTAAGAAAAAAAATTGCCACTAGGTGGCGCTATCAGTTAGATGAAATGTAAGTTAGTAGATGTCTTTAGAGCTGGACTCTCATCAAATGTGTGAAATTTTGAGAAGATAGGATCATCTCGGTCAAGTTAATGCAGCTTTTATTTTCACGAAAAATCTTCAGATTTTGCGTCACCGTAGCGGCCACGCCCTTTGACGAAAAGTTACAATATTCGGTGTGGGGCATGATCAACATCTTAAGGCTTTTCTGACCAATTTTCAAATGGATCCCTTCAACAAGCTCAGCACAGTAGCTAAAAACGTAAAGTATGACATTTATTGTAACCATTAGGTGGCGCTATATGTATAACTGAATTTTGTCATATAGATGTTTTCAGGCTGTGACTATTACGTTGCCTGAGAAGTTTGAGATTTTTTGGAGCTTGAACATGGGAGTTATTAAGCATTTGCTCTTTCTGGACAAATGAAATTTTAAAGGCAATATTTGATGCTCCGCCCCCGTCGTATAGTATTTCGAAAAGGCAAGATGTTTTGCCCAGCTGTTCTCTTAGGTCTTGAGATGATAAATGCCAAGTTTGAAGTCAATTGGATGAAAAATGTTTGCAAAGGGGGAAAAAGCATGACCACAGTGAATGTGCCAAAATAGGCCAAAATTGGACATTAAAAAATTCATAGCTCACTTCCTGTACATTTTAGCTACATGGTCCCAATAGACTTTTTTGTGCGTCTCGGGGTGCTACACGTGCCTGCCAATTTTTGTTGCTCTAGCTCAAACGTGCCGGGCTTGGTTTTTATTTTTCTACGCTAGGGGGCGCTATCGAGTCGCATTGTAATGACGACTTAATAATATCAAATTTTTCGCCGGGCCTGAGGAATGTGCAAAGTTCGGTGAGTTTTCGTGAATGTTTAGGTACCCAAAATCGGGATCGTTTGCGGAGAATAAAGAAGAAGAAGAAGAAGAATAATAATAATAATAATAATAATAATAATAATAATAATAATAATAATAATAATAATAATTTTTACAAAAACAATAGGGACCTCGCAGCGGTCGCTGCTCGGGCCCTAAAAATACAAAATTAAAAAAATTAAAAACCAAGCCAAGCAACAGTTTTTTTCTTTTTTCTTTTTTCCAATGAGGATTGGTTGGGGAGCATCTGATTCTGCTCCACTGTAAATTTCAATCTTTAAAACAATTTTACTGATTCACAGTGACCAGTAGATGGGATATGAGATCAACACAGTTTGATATTCTATGGGAGAAACAGCTGGATTTTATGCAACCTTTATTTTTATTTTTTTAACTGTTGATTATAAATTAATGAAAAATGGCAGAAAGGAGAGTCTATTCTGTCATTTGGTAGATAAAGCATATATAATCATTAAACACAATCTTCTGTGAGTATTGAAAAATTTAAAATGTTCTAAAATGGCTGGCATAGAATGAGCTAGCTGCTAGTCACTCATGCTGGAGACTTGTACTGTAGCATACGATGACGGGATAATTGTGGTTTCTTAATAGCCTGATATAGCCTGTGATATTGTTGGTAGCAAATATGTCATGTCAATAAAAATTGCGATAAGACAGCTGGAACTTTGAAAAGGCAAGTCAAGCTAGCATCATACCACCACGCAGGCCAACTTCAAAGCTATTGCGCTGCCATCAATTTTGGTATGCTTTATTTTGAAGTTACCCTTAGTGTTGGTGGTGTGTTACGTTCAATATGTTTCCGACATTCTTGATATGTCTAAATGATGATGTCAGGACAAGAGGCAGAAGAAAAAAAAATCATGTATCATTGGTTTGAGGACTCATTTCATTTCACCCCTAGTTGCCAAAATGCTTCCATAAATATAACTTACATGATCCACGAGGGTTTTCAACTTCCTCTGCTGCCATTATAGTGATGCCTTCATGTTAGGGGTGTGAATTGCCTAGTACCTGACGATTCGATTCGTATCACGATTCACAGGTCACGATTCGATTCGATACCGATTAATCCCGATACGAATTTATAAGTCGATTGTTGCGATTTTTTTTCATTCAAATTTAGAAAATACTAATCAGTAAGCTTGTAGAGTGTAAGATTTATATGAAAATGTATTATTTATTTATCTGAAATTTCAGTCTTATAGAGGTTGTAATCTGTTTCATGTTTGAACAGCATTAAAATAAAATATTAAGGCTTAATGTTCCGTTCATATAACATTCTTCCATGCTCAAGGTGTGAATCCTAACCCGAAGTCAGACGTTTTGTTGAATATTTTTAAATTTAGAAATCGATTCACACACACACACACAAAAAAAAAAAGGCAATGATGATAAGACGTTGAACCGGTAAGACTACCGAATGAACAATTCTGAGCTCTTAAAAAAAAAAAAAAAAAAGATTTTTTTTTTATTGAATCGATTCGAGAATCGCGCGATGTAGTATCGCGATATATCGCCGAATCGATTTTTTTAACACCCCTACTTCATGTTAATGTGCTTGTAGTCGCCATAGTATATGTCACCTGGTGTGTATGTGGTTGCTATGGTGATGTGTGGGTGTGTTGGTCACATGACAGGTGGTGATTGCCGGGAGCTTCAAATAGACGTGTTTCCCGTCAGTTAGTAGTGAGTCGAGCTGGGTAGCCGTATTTTTTGTTGACCGCAAGACACAACGCAAGCACGTTAACCTGTATGGCGATTCTGCACCATTGCCCATAAAAAGTTGATTAAATCCACCAAAGAGCATTTGAGACTCGTGCCTCTTTTTTGATTTCACAAGCCGGACATCGCAACACAGCGCGTCATCAAGTACAGGACCCACCGTCTCACTCTCGGAAGCGACAAGGCTGCTTGGAGTCGCTACATTTTTGTCAACAAAAAACTGGCATCTAAGGAAAGACATCACTCGCAATACAAGCCACGAAGGAGTCCGGACATCGCAAAGTAAGTGCGACCTTGCCACACCACTTACGTCGTTCACGCGGAGCACCGTGCCACACCCAAACGCCAACTTAAGAACAGGTAAGCCACCTGTTTCTTGTTTGCTTGTGGTTAAGGAATCCGACTTGTGCACATTTAATGTTGGAGTGTCTTCCTGCTGGGAAGTAGCTGGATGAATAAATGCTCATCGGATAAAGTGGCCCGTGCGTGCGCTTGTTATATGCGCGCTGGAATGAAGTCCGTTGTTGTGAATTAAATAATGCGATGCGATTGGAGTTTCAAAGGAAGATGATGATGACGCCGTTTTGTTGAAATTAAAAGCCCTAACGTCACACACTGTGGATTTATTTGATGCATTTTTGGAAAGCTGATTAATAAGGAGGTCAAAATGAGTCAAACAAATAGTGGAGCCTCGTGTTCTGAAATGGAAACAAGGAAAAGGAGAGAAAGTAAACTCACTGAAAAGGCGTTGGTTTACAAGTTGGAAACATTGCAAAATAAACTAAAAGGATTTGTGAATAAAATAAAAGGATTGATACCAGATATGAAAGAGCTCATGAGGAAAAAGGAAAATGCTTTTCAAATAAAGGAATTATTGGGGACATTGAATAGACTTTGTGAATGTGCTTACAGTGTTCATAATGAATTGTTACCACTTCTGCCACAAGATGAAATGGACAAACAAGTGGAATGGCTGTCGAGTGTAATGAAATATGCTCAAACATTTCAAAATGAAACAAAACGCTGGATACAAGAAATTGAACAGGAAACCGCTGAAATGAATGAGACCAAGTTCATTGTGGAACAAACAATTGTGGAACAAACAGAAACAAACCAACCTGTGTCAAATGTTTGTGATGCACATGAAGACGACATAAAACCAAGTGACAGTATCTCCAATGTTGGATCCCATGAAACCTCTTGTAGCATGCGCTCTACAACCTCATCTGCATGTTTAAAAGCTGAAGCTGAGCTGGCTGCTTTAGCCACAAGACAAAGACTATTGGATGAGAAACATGCCTTGGAAGAAGAGGAACAGCAACTGCGTAAAAGGAAGGAACAATTACAACTAAATACAGAAATTGCGGAGAAAATGGCATAGTTAAGCATACTCAAAACACAAAGCACCACAAGTAGGAAAACCTCAAAGGCTTCGGATGGAATGAATTCATATTTGAAAAAAGACAAGTCTCAACAGCAACTTAATGCAAATGCAGATGAATTCCATCCAGCAACTGGTGCAAAGCAGAAAACGAACAACGATGGGAAACAAAAAATGGTTCATCCTACTGTAATTGATAAAACATCCTCATATAACCAAGTTCAACAATCTGCGTTTAAAACAGAACCAACCAATACGCAGTATGTTTCTCAACAACGCATCTCAAATGAAAACACACCTAATGTGGGAAATGAAGTTCTTGGTATTATGAGAAAGCAAAATGAAATAACAACTCTGCTTATACAGCAGCAATGCCTCGCAGCTCTACCAAAGCGAGAGATCCCTGTATTTGATGGTGAACCATTACAATATCATGCATTAATTAAAGCATTTGAAAATGGAGTGGAAAGAAATACCACAAATAATTCAGATCGTCTGTACTATTTGGAACAGCATACTAAAGGACATGCAAAACAACTTGTGAGGAGCTGTCAATACATACATCCAGATTATGGATATTCAAAAGCCAAAACATTACTGAAAGTGCAGTTCGGTAATGAACAAAAGATTGCCTTTGGCTACATGAATAAAGCACTGTCATGGCCTGCAATAAAACCAGAAGATGTGAAGTCACTGCAAGATTACAGTTTATTTCTCAGAGGATGCTGTAATGTTATGGAGGATGTACAGTATCTACATGATTTGGACATGCCTTCGGATATGCTAAACATCATAAAAAAGTTGCCATACAAGCTCAGAGACAAATGGAGAAGCCAAGCTTGTGAGCTTCAAGAACAACAGCAACGAAGAGCAAGATTCAGCGACATTACGGATTTCATTGAAAGACAAGTCAGAATTCTATCAGACCCTGTTTTCGGCAATATACAAGATTCTCCTATAATGACAAATAAAGGAATGTACAAACAAAGCTTACCACCTCATTTCAAAAGAACAAGTTGTGCTACCACCGTTGGACCTGTTGATAAAAAACCTCAGCCTGTGGAGGCAGTTAAAAAAATCAAAACGCCAGAAATTAATACATGCATTTTCTGTGGTGCAGGACACACACTAGTCACGTGTGTACTGTTGGGTAGAATGGCACATGAGAAGAAAATTGAATTCTTAAAGGAAAATGGCATTTGCTTTGGCTGTTTGTGTGTAGGACACATTAGTAAGCATTGTCACAAAAGGATTTCCTGTCTAAAGTGTAGCCTGAAACACTCGACTTTACTCCACAGAGAAAAGGATTCAGAGCATGCTAAGGGAGAGGCGGAGGTTGGTGTCGATAGGCTGGTGTCAAGTGGTCTTACAGGGGCTGGAGAGCAAGACTGTAAGCTGCTGATTGTGCCTGTCCTGGTGAAATCAAACAAAGGATGCAAAATAGTCAACACCTATGCTTTTCTGGATCAAGGGAGCACAGCGGTGTTTTGCACAGAAAGTCTAATGGAAAAATTGCAACTGACAGGAAGAAAAGGACGCATTCTTTTACGCACTATGGGCCAGCAAAAGATTGTGAGCAGCAACACATTGTTGGGATTGGAGGTGGCTGCGCTACATGGGGACGAGTTTATTGAGTTGCCCAAGGTTTACACACAAGAATCCATGCCAGTATATGAAGGAAATATTCCCACAAAAAGGGATATTAAAAAATTGCCTCATCTAAAACACATTCACCTACCACAAATCGATGCAGGAATCGAGCTCCTGATTGGAACTAATGTCCCAAGAGCCCTGGAGCCATTGGAAGTGGTGTCTAGTGTAGATGGAGGACCGTTTGCCACAAGGACTATGCTGGGATGGACAGTGAATGGACCTCTAGGAAGCAGCAGTGAAAACCACAGTAAACAACCACAGGTTTCTGTCAACAGGATCGCTGTTGTGACTCTAGAGGAGCTTTGGCAACAACAGTTCAAGAATGACTTCCCAGAGTGCACTTTAGATGAACAACCTTCCATGTCAAGAGAAGATCAGCGTTTTCTGGATTCAGTGAACAACACTGTAAAACATGTGAATGGCCACTACCAGCTTAGCCTTCCATTGAAACGAGACACCATCTGCATGCCTGATAATAGAAAAGTGGTGGAGCAGCGTCTACAGTATCTGAAACGGAGGTTTCAGAAGAACGCAACATTCTACGACGACTATGTCACCTTTATAAACACTCTTTTTGCAAAAGGCTATGCTGAGAAGGTGCCTGAGGAGGACCTGGACCGTGCTGATGGAAAGGTGTGGCATGTTCCACACCACGGAGTCTACCACCCCACCAAAGCAAAACTCAGGGTTGTGTTTGACTGCGGAGCAAGTTACCAAGGAACATCACTGAATGCACAACTTCTCCAAGGCCCTGATTTGACAAGTTCCTTGATTGGTGTGGTGACACGCTTCAGGAAGGAACCTGTGGTGATGATGGCAGACATTGAGTCAATGTTTCACCAAGTAAGAGTAACCCCTGATGACACAGATTTGCTCAGATTCCTCTGGTGGCAAGATGGAAATTTGGAAACGCAACCTGTTGAGTACCGAATGAAAGTGCACATATTCGGGGCCACATCATCTCCTAGTTGTGCCAACTTTGCCCTTCGAAAGTGTGCAGAAGACTACGGACATCACTATGTTCAGAAAACGGTACACAAGATCCTTCACTGTTTTTACGTTGATGACTGTCTTGTTTCCGTATCCACAGAGGAAGAGGCTGCGTCATTACATCAGGAACTGGTCTCTTTATGCTCCAAGGGAGGATTTACTCTCACAAAATGGATGAGCAATAAAGCAAGTGTGTTGGAAACCATCCCTGTGACACTGAGAGCAAAAGGGATTGAGCAGCTGGACATGGAATGAGATGACCTGCCTATGGAAAGAGTGCTTGGACTTGAATGGTCTATTCAATCCGACTCATTTCGGTTCAGGGTTAAGCTTAAAGACAGGCCACTCACCAGAAGAGGAATGCTATCCACCATAGCCTCCATTTATGATCCTCTTGGTATGCTCAGCCCTGTGATTTTGACAGCAAAAAAAATCCTGAGAGACTTCTGCAGGAGAGAGATAGGCTGGGACAAACCCGTACCGGAATCAGTTGCCAGGGCATGGTTGAAGCTAACCCAGGAACTCTATGTGCTGGACAAGTTGGAGGTTAGCAGGTGTATGAAGCCAAGTCAGTTTGGAGAAACCTGTGCAGCCCAGCTGCACCACTTTTGTGACGCAAGCGAGCATGGGTATGGAACAGTTACCTATCTGGTTTCAAAGAACAAGAACGCTGACGCACATTGTGCGTTTGTGATGGGAAAATGTCGAGTTGCTCCTTTAAAACCTATGACTATTCCTAGGATGGAACTGATAGCTGCAACTATGGCCAGTCGCATGGATGTACTTTGGAGAAGGGAGCTACAGATGGACCTTGTGGATTCTGTATTTTGGACAGACAGTGAATCCGTACTCAAGTACATCACGAATGAGACCTCACGCTATAAAGTATTTGTGGCTAATCGGGTCTCACAAATCCTCAAGGCTTCCTGTACCACACAGTGGAGGTATGTCAACACTGCAAACAACCCAGCAGACATCGCCTCCAGAGGGGTGAAAGTTGAGGCCTTCATCAAACATACTACATGGTTTTCCGGACCACACTTCTTGTTGAAGCCTGAGAATGAGTGGCCTGTCAGCTCACAAAGCAGTCACCTTTCCCCCGAAGATCCTGAGGTTAAGAAAATGGCCATAATCAGTCTAAGTCAGGCCAATGAGGAGCCGGTTTTGTACCTGCTACAATGTTTTTCTTCCTGGACACGCCTCAAGAGAGCCGTGGCTTGGATCCTGAGAATAAAAGACTGGCTTTTGTCCTGTGTGAAGAAGAGGGGACGATTACTTCTGACCCTGGCACAGTCAGATCTCCTCAGGAAGCAACTGGATGAGGAGATGATCATGTTTAAAAGGAGCACTCCAGTCAAGAGTCTCACTGTGGAAGAGATGGACCAGGCTGAGCTGGCTATTGTCAAATACTGCCAGTGGAAACGGTTCCCTGAGGAGATATCCAGTTTGGAAAAAGGTCAGTCAATTAAGATGTCCAGTCATCTTTGCAAGCTCTGCCCACAACTTCAAGATGGAGTCCTCAGAGTTGGTGGTCGACTCAGCAGATCATCTATGCCAATGGAGGTGAAGCATCCTGTGATTTTGTCAAAGGATCTTCATGTTTCAGAGCTTCTCCTTCGACATATACATCAACAAGTAGGACATGGTGGTCGTAACTACATGTTGTCAAAACTTAGAGAAAGATACTGGATAATTGGTGTAACGACAGCTATACGGAAGGTGATATCTAAATGTACTACTTGTCGCCGCCTGAATGCTGTGCCCGTTCACCAGCAGATGGCTGACTTACCACTTGAAAGAATCGTGCCTGATGAACCACCATTCAGTCGTGTTGGTGTAGACTACTTCGGGCCTTTTGAAGTAAAGAGCAGAAGAAGTGTGGTTAAGAGGTATGGAGTGATTTTTACCTGCCTGGCCATCAGAGCAATCCATCTTGAAATCGCACCATCACTGGATACTGACTCTTTTATTAATGCACTCAGACGTTTTATTGCCAGAAGAGGCCAAGTTCGGGAACTCCGCTCCGATAATGGCACCAACTTCATTGGAGCAGAACGTGAACTGAGGACTGCTATTGAGCAGTGGAACAGAAAGCAGATTATGGATGTCATGCTGCAGAAAGGAATAACATGGAACTTTAATCCCCCTGCTGGCTCACACCATGGAGGACCATGGGAACGTCTTATAAGATCTGTCCGCAAGGTACTGAATTCCACTTTAAGGCCACAAAACCTGGATGAAGATGGCTTGCATACAGTGCTTTGCGAGGCTGAGGCTATTATTAATGGCCGGCCTATCACTAAGGCCTCTATGGATGTGAATGACCTGGAAGCATTGACTCCTAATCACCTGCTGTTGTTGAAAACCTCACCATCCTTACCACCAGGAGTGTTCCAACCGGCAGACACGTATACACCCAGAAGATGGAAACAAGTCCAATACATGTCCAATCTGTTTTGGAAAAGATGGGTAAAAGAATACTTACCCCAGCTGCAGGCGAGGCAGAGATGGACAGGAGTGAGGAGGAACATCGATGTCGGAGATCTTGTGCTCATCGTGGATAGCACAGCGCCTAGAAACTCATGGCCAATGGGAAGAGTTGTTGAAACCTATCCAGACAGGAGAGGACTTGTACGCAGAGTACGCATTAAAACCCGGACCAGCTGCCTGGATCGGCCTATTACGAAAGTCTGTATGCTGCAGGAGGCTGAGGCTGACTGAACATGAACTATCCTTAGTCTTTGGATCTTATGGACACTTCAAGAACTCGATTGTGGATTACTTTTGATTTTTCATTTTTTTTTTTTTCTTCTTTTGCTGACTTTTGGTGACAATGGACTTGTATTTAGTTTGATACTTTTTTTGTGACTTTGCCCGAGGACATCTTGACTATGAAGAAAGAAGATCCAATAGACTATTATTATTTATGATCATTGAGTTGTAGGCTTATATGTTATCTGAATTATTATTGGCGTATTGTAGGGACATTGCTATTTGTAATTATTAAGTAATAATTAAGGGGCTGTAGTTGTCGTCGCCATAGTATATGTCACCTGGTGTGTGTGTGGTTGCTATGGTGATGTGTGGGTGTGTTGGTCACATGACAGGTGGTGATTGCCGGGAGCTTCAAATAGACGTGTTTCCCGTCAGTTAGTAGTGAGTCGAGCTGGGTAGCCGTATTTTTTGTTGACCGCAAGACACAACGCAAGCACGTTAACCTGTATGGCGATTCTGCACCATTGCCCATAAAAAGTTGATTAAATCCACCAAAGAGCATTTGAGACTCGTGCCTCTTTTTTGATTTCACAAGCCGGACATCGCAACACAGCGCGTCATCAAGTACAGGACCCACCGTCTCACTCTCGGAAGCGACAAGGCTGCTTGGAGTCGCTACAGTGCTTTTTTTTTTTTTTTTTTTTTTTTTTTTTAAATCACCAACTAATCCACGGATCTTGTAAGGCCCAAACGGCGGCGCTGGATCACAGATCAAAGATGATTTTTGCACCACTATAAATGAGATATTTTCAATTTCATCACCTATTGATCGTCCGATGCAGATAAAGTTAAGGACAATAACAGAATAATTAGAGAATTACAGCAGTACCTTTCCATTTCAAATTAGAGGATTCGAATGGAGAAAGTCAACCAAATCCACTTTAACTGTATTATATGTATATGTTAAAAGTGCAAGAGCATTCAACATCGGTTAATCTCTTGAGATTCTAAATGTCTCAGTCAAATTGGACTGCTAAAACAATCTGATGTAAGTGACAGTCCTTGTCTGTCCATCTGTCCGCCTCTTACTTTGCATCACCAACACGGCATCGCATCTTTCGCTCTCCTTTCTGCCTCTATGTCTCATTTCCTCTCGCTACTCTTATCTGACGAAGTGAATTATTCATGTCTGCTCTTCAAGGAGGCTCTTTGTTCTCCTCCCTAGTGTTTTCTTCTTAAGCACTTGGGATGGTGTGTGCATTTGAGTGCAGTGTCTGTGGGCTTGAATGGCAGTGAAGTCATTCGAGTCTTCGGTTTTCACATTGTTCACACGTGTACACGCAGAGACGAGTCACGCAACGTTTCTGAAATACAACATGAAATATGACATTTGCACAAAGAAAAGAGCAAATAAAGAGTGTAAATGTTTGCGCGCGTGTGTATTTGTGTGACTGGGCCCAACAGGATTCGTTCACATTTGAGATTTCAAAATTTCAATAAAAAAAAAAAAAAAAAAAAAAGATTACCGTAAATACTGAGTATCATTTTGATCCTTATATGGCATTATTTCTGGAAAATAATTGTATAATTGCATTGTATAGAACCTAACATTATTTTTTTTACTCAAATGAAATTAAGTAATGCAAACTTAAAAAATAGGAATCAAAATAAAGTATATAAAAAATTAAACTTGCCTTTGTTATATATAACAAAACATCAAAAAACAAACAAACAAACAAACACCTAAATATCAGGGACAAAACACTTGACAAGAATTGCTGTGTATTCAGACCCAGTATAGCAGTTTTACTTTTCACGTTTTCATCAGTCATCTGAGCTTTAAAGCGAAACTTGAGTTAACACACCACTTGTCATATTTCCTCGGCCATCCCATATGTTTTCATCTGAGAAATAAATTATTAAATGTTTCCATGTAGCCCCTGCAATGTCATCACGTACTGTACCCCCAGGGGTATGCATACCTCTGATTGGGAATCACAACTCTAGTACTTCAGGATAATCTTATTTACAATTTCTCAAGATATTTGTTAATTTATTTCTGTAAGTATTGTATTTCTTTTCTGCTTCTGAAGTTCTGGAGTGCTTCTGGACCCCCACTCTTTGTCAGATATCACAAATTCCCAAATAATTCAACTGCACGGACCACAAAAGAAAGAAAAATCAATAATAACTGAAATTACTACTACTACTACTACTACTACTAATTTTGAAAAATGGGAGGAAATATTACTCAGAAAAACAAAATATTCAGAAAAACTCATGAACAAGACCCCAAGATACTTGAACTCCTCCACTTGGGGCAGGACCTCATCCCCGACCCGGAGAGGGCACGCCACGACTAAGAACCATGGTCTCAGATTTGGAGGTGCTGTTCCTCATCCCAACCACTTCACACTCGACTGTGAACCGCTTCAGTGAGAGTTGGAGATCACGGCTTGATGAAGCCAACAGCACCACATCATCTGCAAAAAGTAGAGACGCAATGCTGAGGCCACCAAATCAGACCCCCTCAGCGCCTCGGCTGCGCCTAGAAATTCTGTCCATAAAAGTTATGAACAGAATCGGTGACAAAGAGCAGCCTTGGCGTAGTCCAACCCTCACTGGAAACGAATCCGACTTACTGCCGCCGATGCAGACCAAACTCTGACACCGGTCATATCGGGACTGAACTTCCTTACCAGGAAGCTCGGTACCCCATACTCCCGAAGCACCCCCCACAGGACTTCCCGAGGGACACGGTCAAACGCCTTTTCCAAATCCACAAAACATGTGGACTGGCTGAGCAAACTCCCATGCACTCTCGAGGACCCTGTAGAGGGTGTAGAGAGCTGGTCCACTGTTCCACGGCCAGGACGAAAACCACACTGCTCGTCCTGAATCCGAGATTTGTCTTCCCGACGGAGCCTCCTCTCCAGCACCCCTGAATAGACCTTACCAGGGAACCTGAGGAGTGTGATCCCTCTGTAGTTGGAACACACCCGGGTCCCCCTTCCGGTCTGCCAATCCAGAGGCACTGTCCTTGATGTCCACGCAATGTTGTGGAGGCATGTCAACCACGTGTACATGTTTAAACAGCATTAAAATAAATTATTAAGGCTTAATGTCCATTAATATAACATTCTTCCATGCTTAAAGTGTGAACCCTAACCCTAAATAAGACTTTTTGTTGAATATTTCCATCAAAAATTGATGTTTAAACATTGATTCGGTTGCATATTGAATCGATACAAGAATTGGGCGCTGTAATATCGCGATGTATTGCCGAATGCATCCACCCATCCATTTTCTTGAATGCTTATTCCTCACAAGGGTCGTGGGGGGTGCTGGCGCCTATCTCAGCTGGCTCCAGGCAGTAGGCAGGGGACACCCTGGACTGGTTGCCAGCCAATCGCAGGGCATACAGAGACGAACAACCATCCACACTCACACGCACACCTAGGGACAATTCCGAGCGCCCAATTAACCTGCCATGCATGTCTTTGGAATGTGGGAGGAGACCGGAGTACCCGGAGAAGACCCACGCGGGCACGGGGAGAACATGCAAACTCCACCCAGGAAGGTCGGAGCCTGGACTCGAACCGGAGTCCTCAGAACTGGGAGGCGGACGTGCTAACCACTCGGACACCGTGCCGCCGTATTGCTGAATCGATTTTTCTTAAGACCCCTACCAGGAAGGCTGCAAAGTGTCACTCCTCTGTTAGTTGGAAAACACCCTCCGGTCCCCCTTCAAAGGGGACCACCACCCCGGTCTGCCAATCCAGTGGCACTGTCACTCATGTCCACGCGATGTTGTAGAGACATGTCAACCACGACAGCCCCACAAAATCCAGAGCCTTTAGGAACTCGGGGCCGATCTCATCCACCCCAGGGACCCTGCCACCAAAAAGCTTTCCAACCACCTCAGTGACTTTGACCCAAGAGATGGGAGAGCCCATCTCAGACCACATTCTGCTTCCTCATAGGAAGCAGAGGAATTGAGGAGGTCTTCGAAGTATTCTCCCCACCGACTCACGACGTCCCAAGTCGAGGTCAACAGCGCACCATTTCCACTATACACATGTTAATGGTGCACTGCTTCACCCTCCTGAGACGCCGGATGGTGGACCAGAATTTCATCGAAGTCGTCCGGAAGTCGTTTTCCAGGGCCTCCCCAAACTCCTCCCATGCCTGAGATTTTGCCTCAGCCACCGCCGAAGCTGCATTCCGCTTGGTCTGCTGCCCCCGGAGTCCCACAGGCCAAAAAGGCCCGATATGACTCCTTCTTCAACTTGACGGCATCCCTTACCACTGTTGTTCACCAGCGGGTTCGAGGATTGCCACCACGACAGGCACTGACCACGTTACGGCCACAGCTCCGATCGGCCGCTTCAAAAATGGAGGTGCGGAACATGGCCCACTCAGACTCAATGTCTGTAGAACAATTATCATTTTCATATAATTCCTTACAGTGCCAACACAAAAGTCAGCCGATGTGATTGATATGTCAAATGACAGCCAATTCTTTGAATCAACATTGTCACTGTCACTTGTTGATTCTTTACAGGTTCATCATTGCAGTAAATTACATTGTTCTAATATGCATGCTCATTATTTCAGTCTCCATATGTCTTTTCCTGACATGCTGTGGCATCTATAATACAATCCACTGAAATATAGGAGATGTAATAATCCCCAAACAGGACATACGGAGTTCACCGAGCATATCAGGGGGCCCACAAGTGTTCTCGAGCGACACACCAAAGGTTCAGCAAATCTCTGTTCTGCTGATTGTAATACCTGACTCTCTGTCAGTCTTTGTCCTGAAGGCAAAATGAATATTCATACTAGTTTAGACCTTTGTCATGAATATTCATCGTGGTTAACGCCAAATATGCATATTAGCTAGCCAGCCCAGATGGCCCTACAATCACAACATAATGAACACAAGCATGCACAAACATTCTTTCACGTCTTTTTATCTAATGGCAAGGGTAACGTTTTCATGCAGCATCAAAAAGACGTTTCAGGGGATTCAACGTTAGGGCATGCTCGTCATACTTCTTTGACACTCACATTACTTTCAGGAAAAACAATGCACCTCTGATTCTTTTAATGAATAAATAACATTTGTGTCTGATACATTATTTACAAATAGAACATTGATAATAACATCAAATGATCATCGAGTAAGTGCTGTTGCCATAGCAACAGACAGACAGTCATTAATTCCATCGGTGGCAGCTAGTCCCAGCAGCAGCATTGCAAGGTTTAGGCCCAAAGAAGCCGTTCGTTTCAGGATTCAGCCCTGAAGCTGAATTTGCTAAGATATCTCTATTGGAAGCAAATGTCTTAATTCAACAATTAAGAGTTGATACAATGCTAACTGACTGCACTCAATTTCAAGAGTAGCTTTTCATGCTACCACACTTGTTGGACTGCAATATTGTTTCTGGCAGGTATCTGCACTTTGTGAGATCCACACTTTACACTTTACCAGGATATTCCTTATAATCAATGGAGAAAAAAACATACGAACATGCTTATAATGATCAAATCAAGATCCAGATTACATAAAAATCCAAACCTTATGTCACACTGAGAAGTATCCATAATTTTTTAAGCAAGACAAAGCAAAAACACAATACAAACGCAACAGTTGACTTTCAATTACTAAAAGAACATCTAATTATAACACTTAAACACATTAAAGAAACACAAGACTTATGAAAAACTAACCAGCTTTTCTGTGAAATGGTTCAGTTAAACTCTTCCTTGAAAAAAATTGACTATTTATGTTGCGCGATATGATTTTATAGCACTTTTTATGACTATTTTTGCGTTAAGTACTGTATCGGGCATTTTGGACAGTCACGTGATTATTGTGACATATCCCCTGCTAAAATAAAATACTTTAGCCAACTTTAGGAGAGAGCAGCCGCCGCCCATAGCCACCGCCCCCACCCCCGCTCCACCCCCACTCGGAATGACAGAAAACCGGACATGGTGAGGATCTTTTTTCTTGCCCATTATATCAGCGAACTCCCATTGAAACGACCGAAGCCGACTTTCGTTTACGCACGGGATACGTCACCACGATCACGTGACCAGGATAATGGCGTTCTCCACCGTGTGTTCTTATTTTGATACTTAATCGGTTTAAAATAAAATTCAGGAAATACGATGACATTTGCACTTTTATTCTTTGTACACAATGCCTAATCCAATACTGGAAAATGATTTATAAGTGTTGTATCGCTTTAAAAACATTTGAATAATTTTAAAAGTAAAGAAAAATCTGTTTCTAAAATTACTAAAAGAAAGAACATGATTTAAAAAAAAAATGAGTAGAAGATCTTACTCAAATGTATGGTTAAAAAGGAAGTTTTTAATCTTAAAAATGAAATAGACAAATATGATTTTTTTTATTTCATTTTCCAGGGCCAATATCGATTGTTAGTAGTCAAGGAGGCCACTACATGATATTTGGAGCTGATATTCACTTCCACTAAACGGTGAGAATTTTGGTGTCAGAGAAAAATAGCCATATATACTACTGTATATACAAACTCCAAATATTAACAATTATTATTGTTGAAATGTCTTAAAACATGTATGTTTTTAGCAACTTTTCAGATTTGCAAAATGTTTTTTTTATTTATTTTTTTATTTTTTTATTTTAGACAATATACATCTTTGTTTTAAAATTCTAACAAAAAAATTTAGAGCTGGGCTCCAACGGTCTTCAAAAGTTAAATGCAAACTTAAAAAGATAAAAAGTTCCCTATTTTTCTACAGTAAAGTTTTTTTTTTTAATTTAAAATATCTGAAATGTTAAATTTTCACTTACTGTATCTTAATTTTAATTGCAAACAAAAACAGAAGGTGCAGAGTACCTAGGGTCATCAGCATCTCTTACAATTAATATTTAAATAAATTTCCTGAAGTTAGCACAGTTTTAAATTGATATATTATTGGCCGTCATATTATGTGAAAGGCCGATGCCGATAATCGTCGAAATGAGCTGATAATTGGTCGATCCCCAATTTACACTTGGAGCTGTCTTCACTTCTGTTGGCAGCTTATTCGTTTGCATGCAGCATAACAACTAAATCCAGCATCACCATGTTTACTTTAAATTCTGGGCTGAACAATCTTTGTATTGTTTACAAACAAAAGGAAAATGAAACTTTCTTTTAACCAATCATTCATCAACCCTTTTTCATTCATGTTGGAGGTCATGTTCACAGATGCTCCGACCGCCATTTGCACACGGTCTCCTTCCTACAAACGCAGGAAAGTGCTGCCTGGGTATTGTCAGCACAATCAGATACTTCCTGTGAGCCAAAGCCTTGCTAACAAGCTTACAGCCTCTCAACACGTACTGTGTGTGGTTTTGCGAGAGCTTTTGTGCCACATATGACACATCCATTATGACCACACACACACACACACACACACACACACACACACACACACACACCCTCACACACACACCGACACAGCTGCACTTGGCGTTCTGATGCGGATTAAGGCCGACTCGCTTTTTTGTCATCACCTGAGATGGCTGAAGAAAACAGCTGCAGGAGCATTAGATTTGTTTTACTGCGCAGTCATAATGGGGTCATGTGAGCAGCAAAGCTCAAATGGGTCACAGGCTGTGACTCACTGCACGGTACGATATACCTGCACACAGTAAAGCCACCACCTGGCAAAGAGCCAGCAACATAAAGCCCCTGGGCCGCTATTAAAAGTGTAATGTTGACTCACTAGATGGCACAATAAAAAATATAGCGTTGCTTTTCCTATCATCTGAGATTTCCATCGAGAATAACAGCCCAACATTGGAAAAATGATCTGAATGAGGATGTTGCTATCAATTGTTTTATTGGACACACAGAGATCAAAAGCTAACGACACAAATTGAAATCAGCATCCGACAGAAAAGAGGAATTCCAGCACATTAGAAAAAACACAAAAAAACACAATATCGTCGTCATGTTACAATATTAAAAGCAACACATCTGTTGAATAATAATAATAATAAAAAATAAAAAAAAGCCCCGGTTGTAATTCATTTGTGCACTTCCAGCGCCCTCTGGTAGTTAATTTGTGCAGTTTAATTTCAATTAGGCATGTATTTCAATTAGACATGTATTGTTAAAGACCCACGCTAATCACCAAATGAAGGAAAATGTCACGTTTGAGTTTCTCCTAATGCTGTCAAAGTTAAAGCATGAACTTATTGATTAATCACAAAAAACTTAGCGCATGAATCATGTAGGTTAAATCAGATTAATCACACTATTAATTTTGACCGCAGATGATCCTTCAGCTGACAGCGGATTAAAGGTAGCACTGGTTATGTTTGAGCAATAAATATAACTACATGCATTAAAGTAAAGCATTAAATAAATGTTTGCGTATGACATTCAGAATATTTTTTTTATGTCGAACAACTGAGCTTTGTTTATGTTAAATTATGCAAGAAATTAACTGATTAGAAAAAAAGAGGATGCGAGTGAGTCGATCAAAAAATGTTAAAGACGTCCTCATAACATTAAATGTCAAAAGAATTAACACATACCAGGATTTAAAAGCCTTTTTAATTAAGCGATTAATCATGATTAATCAAAATTCTAAGATGTGATTCATCTGATTAAAAAATGTTAATTGTTTGACAGCTCCACAAACTTACTTGATTCACAATGTGTGTGTGCATCTGCATGTGCAAGTCTGTATGTCGTTTATGTACATTGAGGTTCATGTTATCTGTACTATTTGAACTATATATGTAAAATAATTAGAACCACAGCTAATTAGCATTGTATAGATTAAACATTTACATGCTGCTCTGATTATTGATCACATGGACAAACCGGACATACTGCAGTGGTTATCATTCCCATAAATAAAGCCATGCCAGCAAATATTTTTCAACATCTCCATCGAAAAACGTTTCTTTTCGCCCGCTTTAGCCGAGCACAGCATTGTGAACTACATCGACCATGATACTTTGCACCACAGTGCCAATATGACCACACAATAAAATGAGTGGCCAAGCCTCTTTATTTTTCACTGCTGTTGCTGTTATTTACAAAAACACAATATTGTGCTTTCTATTACGGAAAGGCTTTTCTGAACAATATAGTGAGTTTTAATTTGATACAGTATTGTGTTTTTTGTTTTTTTTTTACTTTTATTTTGCTTAATATTGCAAGTTTTTATACAGTATTGTGAGCTTTTTTTTTTTTTAGCTTTTTGAATAGCATTACATCCCTAATTTAAAAAAATATATATATTTTTTTCATACATCTGGTAGGAAGTACGTGGTTTTATGTGGCCCCTGAGTAGCACCGATGAAAAAATGTGGACCCCCTCCTGCATTTAAATTGCCCATCACAGCTCTAAGTGCTGCAGTGCATCAATGCAGTAAGGTTAAAAGATTAAATCGCTAATAAGATTAAGCTGGCGTAAGGTTGGACTTTAAACATTAAGTACACCTCTGTGAATAATCTTGCTAGCACACACAGGAATGCTGCAATACATGCTCTTTCGTCACCCCTGTATTCGCCTTCTTTTGAAGTGAAGCAACATTTTATAGAATTTATTCAATCACGTTAGTCTGTTGGGTGAGCTTCGATGATGTGAAAACAAGTTCCATCCATCCATCCATCCATCCATCCATTTTCTTAGCCGCTTTTTCACAAGATGCAATTTAAAAGACAGAGAGTGTCGATCCAAAACAAAGACATTCTAACTTACTGTTCCACAAAATGTCCTTATTTGACTCAAAGATCTTTTAAAGAAGTTTGGCAGCAAAGCAGCAAACAAAGCGATATAGCATAGCTTGCAGTTGTTTTGTGGGCGCAATCTGTGTGAACAGATGGTATGAGCTAACAAGCTAGGCTAAATGTAGCTACTTTTGGCATAGACCACCACTGATCTCCGATTTACTGAGTCCAGGCCACTTAATTAAATGTAACATTTAATCTTCTCAGCGTGCAGTCCCTCATCTGCTGCAAAAACATCAACTCTGATGACCCTCTTGTCCTTGTAATTAGAGTCTAAGACTCACTGGCATAAACCGTTATGTTTACAGGGTCAACTACTGACTCAACCTACAGTCCTGCATTGTCACCCATGAAGTACATATTGTGGAATATCTTCTGAAAAAATGAATCAAGGTAAACAATTTAACAATGGGCGGAAAAAATAGAAAACTTGAAATGTCTTCTGTCACTGGTATTGGCACAGTTTCCTGTAAATTAGTATGGCAACGCATTGTGACTCACAAATGTAACATAACAGAATTCCCTCTTCTAAATTGCCTGTGCCCAATTGACATGAATTAACCAATGAATGATGACTTTGGTGTTTTAAAAGGCCACGTTATCGCCGTTTTCATTGTCACAATCGTGAAAACAAGGGTGCTGTATGAGGACATCAGAAGTGTGATGATTCGCAAACACAAAACCTCCAAAGGGTAGAGAGCCCTCTCCAAAGATTTTGGTAGCCCTGTTTCAGCAGTGCATGATGTTATTAAGAAGTTTGACAAGATTCCGTGGAAAAGAAGACCCTCCCTTACGGTTGGTGGAGGATTCATCATTCTGTGGAGCTTCTTTGCTAAATCTATTACTGGGGGCCTTGATTATATCAGAGGAATCATCAAATCAGAGAATTATCAAGACATTCTAGGGGGACGTGTCATACCAAGTGTTAGACCAATTGCTTGAAGCTCATGAGTCCTCCAGCATGACAAAAACCAAAGCACACATCCAAAAGCACACAGCAATGGTGAAAGAGGAAAAATAGACTTTTCAATCTGATTGAAAATCTTTGAAATCAGCTGAAATGAGCCATTGGGAAAAGAAACCTGCAAACATTCAAGAGCTTGAACAATTTGCAAAGGAAGAGTGGGAGGGAGAAAATACCAGCGGAGAAGTGCAAGAAGCTTGCCTACAAGAAACGTTTGGAAAATGTCATCACCGCCAAAGGGTGTGCAACCGAATATCAAAGAGGGGTGCCATTATTGCCTGCACATGCTGGGTTTTCTTTTTCATCTTTGGAATTACAATATGTAAGTTGAAAAACAATTTACTTTCTTAAAATTACTTTGGACATCCAATTAAAAGGTACCTGATGATATAAATTTGGTACATTTCCATTTATTGTGGGAATGCTGAAGCATGCAGTGAATAAAAAGATAAATAAATACATAAATAAGTAGACTAAACATCAAACTCATACACACCACAAAACACCAAGAACAAGTCTCATGGTGCGCCAAAAGCCAAAGAATATAGATGTGTTTTAAGACGTGTTTTAAAAGAGGATAACGAGGGGGACTGTCTAATATTTAGTGGAAGGTCGTTCCAAAGGGAGGGACCGGCAACAGCAAAGGCTCCATCTCCTCTAAGCCTCCGCTTAGCCCTTGGTACCTCCAATTGTGTCTGGTCTGCTGACCTGAGGCACCGGGCAGGTGTGTAGGGGTGAAAGAGTTCGGCGAGATAAGATGGGGCAAGACCATTGAGAGATTTGAAAACAAATAGAAGAATCTTAAAATGGATTCTAAATTTCACGGGCAGCCAGTGAAGAGAGGCTAGGATAGGGGTTATGTGTTCCCTCTTCCGGGCACCAGTAAGGAGACGAACAGCAGCATTTTGGACAAGCTGGAGCAAGCAGGGAGGACTGGCTGATCCCAAAATAAAGAGCATTACAATAATCCAGCCGAGACGTAACAAAAGCATGGATTACCATTTCTAAGTGCTGCTGAGATAGATTTTTTACCTTAGCCAGCTGTCTAAAATGAAAAAAGCTGGATTTGACAACAGCGGCAATTTGCCGGTCCAGTTTAAAGTCACTGTCCATCTTGACACCCAGGTTTGAGCCTGTTGGCTTCAGATATTGTGCCAGAGGACCCAAGTCGGCAGGATGAGAAGAGCCACTGGGACCAAAGACCAAAACTTCTGTTTTCTTCTCATTGAAGTTCAATAAATTTCAAGTCATCCAGGCTTTGATTTCTTCCAGACAGGACAAAAGAGGCCTCAATGAGAAAGCGTCCTTTTTACTAAGCGGGGCATAGATCTGGCTGTCATCTACATAGCAATGAAAAGAAGTTCCATGTTTCCTAAAGATGGAGCCCAAGGGCAGTAGATATAATGAGAACAGAATGGGCCCTAATACAGATCCTTGCGGAACACCATATGACAGTGGGGCGGTGTTAAAGGTGTGTTTGCTGTAAGCGTAAAGCAACTAAAAAGATTTCATTTTAGTCATTCATTTTTAAATATATTTTTGTAATTGGCCGATTAACCAGTTTTTCAGAATATATTCTAACAAATATCGTAATCAGCATCAGCTTCAAAAATCCACATCAGTTGAGCTGCATATCTATCATTAGATACCTTGATGTGCATTGTTTTGACCGAGTTAATTAAACTTAATCATCCAACCATCTAACCAGAGTACTGCTTACCTGAAGCCGTTCCTGAATAGTGTGATGCCACATTCTAAGGGTAACTGTGTGTATGAGTGTGCAAGTGGTTCCACAGAGAAAACCACAACCGGAATCTGTGTCCCCTCATTTCTGCAATGGGGGGAAATTATGGAATTAGCACCAAAGTGCAGCAATTTGATCCTCACTTCAGACCTTGAGCTCAGTTTGGAGCCTCAAGCATGAATCACAGTTTTTATAGCATCAAGCTGACAGCTAAGTCCTTTAAAAGCTTGAATACAGCCATCTTGAATTTAGGAAGTAGAACATTGTGAATATTCCATCCATGTAAAATGCAGTTTGAAGACTTATAATTGCACTAAATTAAAAAGACTGTCGGATGGAAAATAATAGTGTTGTTATATGTCAGAAAAGTTCCAGGACGGCAGTCACCAAAAAATGAGGTGTTTCAAGTGTACTTCATCAGGCTGTTGAAGAAGGCCTGACTTAAACGTCAGCCCCTCACGCGAGCCTACAGAGGCCAGCGGCATAACAGTGTGGTCCGGGAACACCACACTGGCTGAGAGGAAGAAGCTACGGCGGGTCGTCTGGATCATCGGCTCTGACCTCCCCTCCATCTACAAACAGCGCAACAGGAGAAAGGCATAGAGCATCCTCAGGCACATCCAGCACCGACCCAGCCATGCTCTGTTCAAGTGGGTGGACTCAGGCTACAACCTGAGACACCACAGGCCAGAAAGCATCAGTGCTCACAGGGCCCGCCTCCATTACAGATTTTTCTCAACTGCTGTCAGGCTAGTGGTGCAAGACATTTGCGAAAGAAAAACTTTCTTTTCCACAGACTCTTACAGTCTTTTTTTTATATATTACTGCATAAACACTAAAAACAAAATATTTACATAATTATCAACACCATACACTCATGGAGCAAAATGTTGTACCAGATTTTCACCACTATAAGTGGGGGGTTAGAAGACCATATCTATCAATGTATAATAAAAATACATGCACACATTATGCTGTGTAAGGAATAGCAATAAGAAATTAGCCTTAAAACGTCAATCATGAAATGCACTACAGTACAACTTTTATGGAGTTAAATATATGTAAACAACTGAAAATATCTTGGTGACCTTCATTGATGGGAAAATTCAGTTTACAGTATATGCAAACTACTTCAAATTTCAGCACACAAATTTTTAAATGAACTAGTTCAATTCATAGTTCATAATTTAAAATTTTTAAAATAAGTCTAAAAATAACCTAGTTCATAATTCATAATTCAAGACTTTTAACCGTCCCCTTTTCAGTCTTATTGGTGTATTCAAGGATCTTCTCAAAAAGGAGAAGCCAAACGTCCGTTTGTCACTTTTTAAAAAATGTGCATGGTAGATATCCTATCAGCTCTCCTGTCGTCCGCGGCCATTGACGGGATCGAGAACCAATTGTTAAGATGATCCACCCGGAAGACGGAGAGATAAAAGATCCTTGAATACACCTTTAGGTGAGTCAGTCTTGCTGTCGACTGAAGATGACATCACCTGTGCTGAGGAACTAGGTTACGACCAATCATGGCTCAGTTTGCTGACCAAAACCAGCAAACAGGTGAGCCATGATAACTTGGGATTGATATGAATTAGAATGTATGAACTTGTTTCAAATTTAAATCAGAACCTGGAATGGAATTAGTGTAGAGTGAAGTTATTACATTGTCCATTTACAATGTGATACGAAGAAAAAGAAAAGTGTCCTTCTAAAAATGTAGTGAGTAAAGAAATGCAGACAGATTTAAAGCTACTGTTATTTATATTTCTTGCATAATGCTGTTGTGCTATTATGAGGATGCACTACCTCGTTACCTGTAACACCTCCTGCCCACCTTATTGGACACGCTGCTAAAATGTGCATCTGATTGACCCATTAGGGACATGGCCTGGCCTTTTTAAAATCATGTTCAACTCTTGATGAATTTGTGAAAGAAAATCTTTATAAAGTAACAACAGCCATGTTTACGGTATGTAAATATTCGTAATTTTAGATACTAGATTCGTACCAAATATTGCCAAGGATGCACTATTGTTAGGTGAACTTAAGTAAACTTAACAACAGCCACCAAGCGCCATCTAGATTAATCCTGCCTGGGTGAAGAGAGGCAATCTATTTACAGGCGCTGTGATTAAACAACAGATCATTAGCTCAAGGGAAAGTAGTAGTTAGGCAATGATGTGCATATACTAGTCTAGACTGTTTACTGTGTATTTAAAAAAAATGTTGATTGCAACAAGTGTCTCAATGTGTCAAACTACTCATGTAAAATATCAAAATATTGATATTACAATATTCGACACCCATATCCACATATAGCATGTGTGTGTACTATATTTGTTATGTTTGAATACCTCATATGAATTTGCTTCCACAAAATCAATTCAGATGTCAGAATGACATTCAAGCTCGCTTCATTTGCAAATTTGAGCTAACATTCATGGTCACCATCTTTCGTGCTCACATCTATGCTCTCTCTTCTCTCTGGTTGAGTTTATTCAGCTCTCTGTCTCTCAGCAGTGGAATAAATTGAATTAGAGCTCCACCATCCACTCTGCAGGATCCTGCAAGCCTCTGTCAGATAGTTAAAGAGAGAGTGAAGGAAAGCTGCTGCTGAAAGCTGAGATAAACAGAGGGCAAGAAGGAAGGCGCTGTAATAAAAATCCCCCTGCCCCAATAAAGAACTGTCTTAACAGCCTCTACTTCCTTGTACTATAGACCTGATGTAACAGTCAACACGTTTGTCTTTCCTGAGGTCGGCCGTGGGCACACTAGAGACGAAAAAAAGGAGATGGTGAACAAAAAAGGAATAAGGTCTGTTGCATAGAGAGAAAAAACTGATTGACCACCATTATATTAATAGTTCAAACGATAAATGCACTGCAAAATCAACTTTGAGCTTTACCCTAAAAAATACTCTGTAGCTTCTGACAACAACCACGGCTAAACTTCACAAGTGTGTATATCACCTAGATAGACAGACAAGCATACTAATTACACAAACGTCGATGAAACTGGGCAAAGCTTTACAATAAACCTCTTTATTCCTGTTTTATTGTTTAGTAAAAACTGCAGTCCAAGTCCATTTATCGTGAAGCTAATGGAAACGCAAACTAGTCTTTGTACTTGTAAATTGGACACTTCAAGCAATCGAAAATGGAGTGAAAATCACCATTTCCTCACGTGCTCAGCCACACTCTCGTTGTAGTGCAGAGATCATTTACATAATGTGTTCTTGTACATGGGACATCAGCACCATTATGAGTGGCTTGTGTGCATACATTTATTACCTTCATCAGTTTACCTGGACTAACGAGTATGATAGAGTACAGCAAAGAATTGAGGAATTTCCATCCATCCATTTTCTTGACCGCTTATTCCTCACAAGGTTCGCGGGGGGTGCTGGAGCCTATCTCAGCTGGCTTTGGGCAGTAGGCGGGGGACACCCTGGACTGGTTGCCAGCCAATCGCAGGAATTGAGGAATTTAAAAAGTGGATATATTCAGGTGATAAATTTACAATAGATTAAAAAAAAATCAAAGAAGATCATGTACAGTTTTTAAATAAGTAAGTTAAGGTAATGCCCTCATTTTTAATTTGCTACAGTTATTTTTTTGTGTGTTTTCAGATTTAAAAAATTGTATGTTGATGTTTACAAGAATTATGTGTTTCTTTTATTTATTTATTTTTTTTATTTTATTTTATTTTTTTAAAGAGGCATAAGAGTGGGTGGGAGAGGGATGATTTTTCAAAAGATAATTTTAATATTTTAATATTCAAATTTACAGTACAGTGTTCCCTCGTTTTCCGCTGGGGTTAGGTTCCAAAAAATACCCGCAATAAATGAAATCCGCGAAGTAGTTAGCTTTATGTTTTACAACTCTTATAAATGTTTTAAGGCTCTAAAATTCCCGACTGCACAATTTATACACTTTTCTCATTGAGGCATTTACATGTTCTCACATTTCTCTCTTGTTCAAACTTTGACAATGTTCAAACCTTCATAAATTTTATAAAATGGGTATATTACTGTAAAAAAAATATGCAAAATTGCACTTAAAAAAAAATCTGCGATACAGCGAGACCGCGAAAAGTGAACCGCGTTATAGCGAGGGAAGACTGTACCTCTGAAATGTTCTTACCACCCTCAAGTTAAATCATGAATTAACAGTTGCTAACTACATTTTTTTTTGGAAGCTGAGTTCATGTTCACTGACCACACCCGAGCCTGATTACCTCCAGACCTATTCCTTAAAGTCACTTAAATAGAACCTGGCTGCCAAAATCAAGCAAAAATACCTGAAAAAGTTGTGACAAAATGACAATGCAAAAAAACTCACGAACAGATGGCAAACAAAGTAAATGACATCTATCAGCGTGAAAAGGGTGACAAAGTCATTCTTAAAGCTTTAGGACTCCAATGAACCCCGGTTAGAGCCATTATCCACAAATTGAGACAGCACGGAACAGCGGTGAACAGAAGGCCTACAGAAATTATCCTACAGCACAGAAACCACTTAACCAGAAGGTCACAAAGGCAACAAGACAACACCAAAAGATGGTGTATGTCTCGTTCCATCTGCCGTAAATGTAATGCAGCATTTCGGAAAAAGAACATCAAACCAACAGCCAACATGGTGATCCGAGTGTGACGGTCTCTGGCTGCTTTGTTACTTCAGGACCTGGACGACTTGCTGAGACTGATAGGACCATGAATTCTCTTTATGAGAGAATGTTATGTTTCACCTTTTTAATACAGGTAGGTAGCTTTGCAATGCCCCCCCCCCCTTCTTTTTTTTTTAATTCATCCATCCATCCATTTTCTTGACTGCTTATTCCTCACAAGGGTCACAGCGGGTGCTGGAGCCTATCCCAGCCAGCTTTGGGCAGGAGGCGGGGTACACCCTGAAATGGTTGTCAGCCAATCGCAGGGCACACAGACGAACAACCTTGCACACTCACAAGCACACTTAGGGACAATTCAGAGCGCCCCATTAACCTGCCATGCATGTCTTTGGAATGTGGGAGGAGACCGGAGTACCCGGAGAAGACCCATGCAGGCACAGGGAGAACATGCAAACTCCATCCAGGAAGGCCGGAGCCTGGACTCGATCTTGCGTCCTCAGAACTGCGGACGTGCTAACCACTCGTCCACCGTGCAACCATAAATAAATAATCACCATTTAAAAATGGAAAATAAAATTGTATATTATAGAACACGTTATCTTTTAAAACAAGTGAGAGGTGCACTTCACATCCACTCGCACAAGATGCCCAAAAGGAATGGCTGACTTGAATTTTTTATGAACATACTATATTTTGCTGTCGGTGCTGTTCATGCGGGTTCCCATTTTTGCTCCACCATACCGCGAACCTTTTCCTTTTCACACCGCACACAACACACAAGCACAGTCTTTGCCCGCCCCTCTCTGGTTGGAGGCAGGTGCAAAAATGTGACGCACAACATAAGGTGCGGGTTTTGGCTAAATTTCTGAGGGATTGTCTGAGCAGATCTTGGCTCCAAGTATCATCCGTGCACACGGCAGTGCATTTGAGTCACACACGTACACGACTCTTGCACGCGCGCGTAGTTTGCTCACCGCAGGCAGCTGGTGGAATTTAGCTTGAGCGCACTGACATCCGGCCAAGGATTACGCACACACAAGGCAGGTTGCTGCGCGCGCGCACGCACTCTGCACCTGTATAACTTGCACTGGACCCATACTGTGACCTTGGAATGTACTCATCTTCTGCAGTCAGTATACACCCCACCCTGGTGTCGTACCGATCGTTCCATGGTGCACATTCAACATAGCGACTTCAAACCCAAGAGCCACAAACCATTCCATCACTCGATGAATACAGGATGAGGAAGATGGCATCTTGTACGAACGCATAAGTGCATATTGAAATGAGATGTGAAAAAACAAACTTTACCTCCTTTCGTGTATGCAGCCTTTGTTGGCTTCCTTCGATGTCCAAGCGTCAGGGCTCGGTTATCTCTTCAAATGCCATCGTCACAATTCAGTCACAGTCGTAACTCCACAATGTAGGTTCCAAATGAAACAACAAGGGCCATCAATGTATGTGCAGGTGGAAATGTGTGAATATCCTTTGAGGTGAACGTAAATCCCGTGTCGGTTTTTAGACTTGAGTCTTCCAGAGGGGTGCGTCCATTCTGCATTCACGCAGCGGCCGACGGCGTCCTTCTTCTCGCCTTCGTCTCTTTTGCGCTCTCTCCCCGTTTTGTTCTGCGTGTTTCATCCCTCCATCCGCAAGGTTAGCAAAGAATCCCATCCGTGAGAAGTTGACACGGAGCCGCTTGAGCCGTCGCCTCTCTCCTCCCTTTCGCCTCGCCTCTTCCACGCCGTCCCACCAGCGCCTGTTTTCTCCCCCCGCCGGTCGCAATCCTCGCGCAGGTGACCCGCCAAGAATTCCTCTACTCTCCTCCGATATCCCAAGCAAGACGCATTCCAAAAGCAGATCAGTTGTGTGGTTAATAAAATAAAAGGATACGTCCTAGAGTGAGTTCAAGGATCTAAAATGTGCAACCTTTTCAACAATACATTTGAATTCACTTTCCAGTCGCAAGCCGCTGTCTCCCTTTCTCGCTCATCCTTGCTGGGATCAACTCAACACAGTTTTCTCTCCACTGTAGTCCGGTAGAGGAGAAAAAATACAACAAAATAACAATTTTGTGCTCATAAAGGTTACAATGAAGTTCGGGTTAAGGTTTCCCCGGCCACAGACAGTTTAATAACAGTACTCGGCTGATCCTCGCTCCGCGGTGATCGCTTCTCTTGCAGTTAATCCAGACAGCGCATTGGGTAACAGCCGTCAGTCTACGGCATTCAGTGAAGTCCACTTCCTGTTCGTCTTCAAAGTAAGACATTTGATGGAACGTCCAAAACGACACGGATGGCAAACTATATGGAACTAAAGTTATAGTGATAAAAAGAAAAGTAAGGGGGGATGAAATCATGTAACCAACCAGTTAAGCTCGTGATGCGAGTGATGATGAAGCATATCCATGTACACTCTTAAAACAGTTGTTTTGTACCAAAGAACACTGTTTTAAATTATTATATACAAAACTCTTTTTCTTCTTCTTCTTCTTCTTCTTCTTCTTCTTCTTCTTCTTTTTTAGGTTGCCCTGATAGTTGGATCAAATTGACCCATTTTTTACCCAAATGTGTTTATTTTTCTCTACCACTGTTTGAAGAGTGTACTGGTGGGTCATAACAAACATACTCATGTTCACACCTATGGACAATTTTGTTTTGAAATTAAAATAACGTTCATGGACTCTATGCAAAAATAAACACTTCCAGCTGACGTCACTTTACCCAGAATGCTTAGCGACCGCTTACCCTCTTGGTGGTCAAACAATCCATAGAAAGACACGGAGGGAGCATCGTTTTCGGTGAACGATTTGTGTCCGGATAAACTTGTCTTGCTGTACGTTCGCGGCGCCTCCCGGAGGGGAAACATCCAATAACAAATGAATGTAAAGAGCTTGATTTTCGGCAAGCGTTTTCATTAAAAGGGGGGAAATATGTGTCACAAAAAACGTCCCGAGTAAGATACTACATTACTGTGAATCATCGAAACCAGTTGTTTGGAGCCGCTAGCTAAAAAAAAAAAAATGGAATTTGGGCAAAGTGGAAGTGGAAGCCTAAGGTATGTTGTTTTTAGTTGAAACAGTATATCCATTAGGAATGTAACGATATCCAAACATCACGATACGATATTGTCACAATATGAAGATCGCGATACAATAATTATCACGATATGAAGATCACGATACGATAATTATCACGATATTGTTGGGACGTTGGCGATATTTCCAAAAGATCACAATATTGTAAAAAAAAAAGAGCTCATACTAAAATAAAAAAAAACACAATATTGTGCTTTTGTACATAACAGCAATGCATATAAACCACCTACAATCTCTAATAACAATATTGAGGCTCTTACTTAGTAATGCAAGCACACATTGATCGCTTCACAAGCAAATTAGGTTCCCCTTCATCTTACAATCAGCATAGATTTTAAACATAGAAGGCCAAAACATCCCTCATGAAAATTAAATTGCACTAATAAAATAGCCGCTAGAGGGTGCTTGAACTCCACAAATGGAAATCAACCTGACTTTTTTAACAGATGTGGTCCTTTTAAATATTGTGAACATGACGACGACGATATTGTGGCAGTTTTAATATCACGATATCACGATATTGCCCTTATTTTGACATCCCTAATATCCATCAATACTTTCATGGTGTAAATTGTCATTCATTAAATTGTTTGTGTCGTCTTGCTGTATATCGAAGTCTTCGACCTATCTTAGCTTGCTAGCTGCTAACAAACAGACCGCACGTCGTTTAATACACATTCCTCAGCAGAAATTAATCCTGAGTTAAAGTGTTAATTCTAATAATTGTGTTAAATCGTTAACTTTTTGTTCAAAATGATTTGAACACTTATGCAAGAAAAAGTATGATTGTTAAGACATTGAATGCGGAAGTGCTATAAATATAGTCCATTGGGCATGTGGTAGGCAGCCGGAGTATCTGGTTTAAACCAACAAAAAACATGGGGGGAATATACAAACTCACATGGGAAGGCCTGCGTCACTCAAACCAAAACTGTTGTACATGCTTAGCTGATCATATTTAACTTGACAAAAGTTTTAAAGGTATACATGGAAGTTACTACAAACCTTTCCTTTTAATCCTGTCATCTGTATGTTTTTTTTTGTTTGTTTTTGTTTTGTTTTTTGTTTTTGGGGGGGTCTCTATCTCCCTATCCTTTCTTATTTGTTAATCAGAATGTCACCAGAAATAAGACATTTGAATGTATGCTAAAATCTGAAGCAGATGAAGACATTTTGCTAGTACACTCTCTGTCTGTGTTGTCATTTATATCTCATGTGTCTCTCAAACCTTCATGTTTCTGCATATAGGAACTATGCTTTGGTTATGAACATAGGTCCTATCATGTTCAATAAAATATCCAAATGTATTCTAGCACCTCTCCATTTTCTACATCAGCATATTTTCAAGCGGATTAGGTGGAAACTGGTTGTTGATGAAGTGTGTTTACACAACTGACACCCCATGGTTATGTTGTAAAGAGTGCGACATAAAAGACAGATTTGGAGATATGCGCTTCCTGCAGTGTGCTGATAAGATGACAGTGCAACAGTTCCAGGGTCCATGCACAGAAGCATGAAGGGGAAAGAGGGATACCAAAAATACACCCTTCATCACATTGAGGCTTGCCATGGATGACTTTGATGACAATCAAGTTCACAGAAGAGACACAGAGATTTTATTTTTTATTTTTTTTGTGATGATTGTGAAACAATAGCAGGATGGACTTGTACAGGCTTGCTTGCATACACAGGGAACCAATTTATTTTGCTCATTTTTATATGTAGAGTGCACTGGGAAATCATGCAATATGTGACAAGTGTACTCCTGCATGGCAGAACAATTGGTCATGACAACAAACCAGCAAAATCCGACCTTCAGGCAGCTGTTGCAGCGCACGTGTTTATTGATTTGGTCTTAACAGCCGTTCAAGTCATTGAGACAGGTGGCTGATGGTTTAGCACCCTACTGAAATCGCTATTCGTTTTGTTAGCCGGGAGCTCATAAATGTGGGCAATCGACAACTACTAACATTTTAGAGTCTAATCCGATTTTTCTTCCGCACTCCCCCTCGAGCTCTGCCTCCTTTGCATGATTAAATCGATCTTGAAATTTCACTTTATTCAGACTTTGAGGGACTTTATGAGAGTAATAATTGCAATGTTGACTCTCTAGCTTTAGAGCATAAATTCCTGGCAATAAACTACTTTACAATAAATCTCTATGACTCTGAGCTTGATAGTATTGTTGGCCACAGGTGACTCAGCACTTACTTGATCGAGGCAATAGACTTCATTCTTTCACAGTAACAAGAATTGAATAGATGTTCAGTTTAAGTGTAAACTGCTCACCATAAAAGTACTTCGCATTCAGCTCAAGGCTTGTTTGGAAAGTTTGGTTCTATTTTCTCATCATGACCAGATGTAGCGCAAGTACAACACACCAGTGAACAATACATAGCTCTTGTGGTGAGTGATCATGCTACAGTTAACCACACAGTTGATCACAACCTCTCCTGGTGACGTTAGTAATTTGCTCTGAGAAACAGTTGGACAGACTGGACATAAACCACCCTACCAAGACCTATTCAGCTGTCAGGGCAAATAAATTACTGAGGCTTATTCTGTTGTCAGAGCCAAGAAATTAACCATCATCTAAATGGCTTTTTAATGTAGTCTGGCACGTTCCAAGAAATACAATAACACTCATCTGCTAACTGTTGAATCGTTTTTTTTAATCAAACAGAAGTTACATGATTTATGAACAGCCATAAAATAGCGTTATATTCTGCAACACCTGCCTTCATTTTTTTTTTTTAAATGATACCCTGCACGAGGTAGGATTTGCTATCTAAACATAATGGTCCAGTTTAAATGTTCAGAATAGGAATTCTACACCCAGCTACATGCTCCGTTAATAGAATACCCGATGGCTCATTGTCTGAAACAGATTAAAAGTTTATTTTTTCTGCATTAGTATCACAGCAGTGTAAATTCAAAAGGGTGTTAGGGAGAGGGTGACCAGACATCTCGCTGTGACCAGGACAGTCCCGTGTTTGAGCCTTGCGTCCCGAGTCCCGGCGGATTTGCCAACCCCATTGTTTTACTTTACAGTATGATAAAGTGCAGAATTTCAAAAACATGCAAAATGATGAGCTGATCACTTGTGTCAATATGAAAAACCTTCCATAGACTCCAAACGAGTAATTTATTTCATCTCTATATGTGCTTTTGTTTATTCCATTTGCTTTTGATGATACCTTTTGGTTCAACATGTTTACAGATATGTCCACAAGTATTTTGGACAACATCAGAGTTTTGATTCTTTTGTATTCAAACAGCACCACAACGCAACAAAATATATGACTGACATTTACAATTTAGGAATTGCAGTCACTATATCATCTCATAAATAATATATGATATGATACTGTGAGAGTATATAGCAGAGAGTATGCTGGATCTTCGTTCAATTTTTCAAAGTTAAAAGAAAAAGTGCATGTTTCTGTCTTTTTACGGATGTGTGTGTACACTTTAATATGATGGGCAAAAGTGCCTTCCAGAACAAAGCCGAACAGAGCAAAGCTGTCAGAACTGTGGCGCTAATGAACCTCATAACTTTTTTGTGGATGCTTCATACGCACGAAATGACTCAACTGGAAGAAGGGGCAACTTTAAAGTGCTAAAGGAACTGACATTTTCCTCTTTCCATTGTTGCAGATCAGCATTGCATTTTGTTTTATTTCTTGAAATCTTTTCAGTTTAAATGTGGATGTCTTGACATGATGGCCTCAGTTTGTTGCTCTGATGTGCTATATTTCCTTCATATGCTTCGCCTCCGGGGTTGGCTGCTGTTCAACAATCTGCAGACACACAAACCAGTCAGCCAAGTTTATGTATATATTTTATGCTGTCCTTATTCCGTTTTATACTGTCTACTTTTATTTCATGCACCCAAACGTAAAAACTGGCACATCTTGATTTCCGTGTCAGTGCAAGCCTTGTTTAGCGCGTCTGGCCATTTGGCAGACAGCTCTGGCCACAATTTGACATCTTCCGCCCATGGATGTCTCCTTGCACTTCCTTATAAACGTACTGTGTTTGCGTGGACTCCAGCAAAACAGTTTCTTCTTCCGCCATGTTAAGGAGTGTGCGGCCCAGGTTTAAACGTAATGAGAGGAGCTACTTCCATTGGATATGAAGCAAGTCTGCTGTGTTCATGCCCACAATGGTGGACACGGACTGACCATTTCTGACTGTGCCATGCTGTGTACGTCTGCAAAAATACCATAACTCGGTGTAGCTCGTCCCTTTGCACATTAAGACCACGCTTCATTCCAGACTGGTGGTGAACACGAATATAGAACCCTAGAACCTTAGATCTCAAAATATTACGGGTACTAATACTGCTGTTACTACTCTTAAAAATGTTTGAGTGATAAAGAACTTAAATTATTTGGTGTGTTTAAACAGTTTGAAGAAAGTACAAGAATTGGGCTAATGCTGGCCTATAATGATGTAACGCTGTCCATGGTGCTGATATTCTCCTCTGCCTTTGCAAGTATGGCTTCACTTCACATTTGAAATTTGCATGTGTTTTTTGTTACATGACAATAATGAAACGATCCACTTTTTTACCGGTCTGTCCTTTTGTGTGTGCGTGTGTGTCTGTGCGGTCACATGTAAATGGACAAAAAGGGACGACACATCCCTGAAAAGAGGGGACCTCGCTGAAGAATGGGGACATTTCTGAGGTCTCCACTTGTTTAAACCTCTTTTTGAGGGTCAAGACTTGATTTTAGAGTATAGGTTTGAATTGGATAATGGTTGGGGTTAGGGTAAGAATTTAGATTATGCAATAATTTGTGATAATTACATCAATGAGAAGTTCCCTCTTTTGTGTGCTTGTGCCACACTTACATGAAATTAATTAAAAAAAAAATCTAAATCTAAAATACTCTACCTTTGGGTGTTTCACAAATAGGCTAACTTCACTCAGTGGTCCTTCTTAATCCATATACTCAAAACTAGGGATGGGCAAGTACCGATACCAGGTATCGGTATCGGGCCGATACCAGGCTTTTTTCAAGTACTCGAGTACTCGTGACGCAGACGAGTACAAGCGACCGATGGCAGAGGGGGAAGACGTTAAGTGAGTCCTCCTTGCCTGGAACTGGCGCTAGCTTGTAGCAGTTTTTCACCAAAACTTCACCGGTTTGGAAATACTTCAAAATTGTGAATCTTAAACTAAAAGAGCATTTTTGTGTTTTATTTTGAGCGTTAAGACTATTGAAGAGTGACTGTGCTGTTTTTAGTGATTTTTTTTTTATTTGTCAAAAAGTACTACTGGTATCGGCAGTTGGTATCGGTATCGGTGAATACTGAAGGTCTGAGTATCGGTATCGGTATTGGTCTGAAAAAAAAGTGTTATCGAACATCCCTACTTAAAACATAATACAACACATTTCTTTCACTGTTTTTTTACAGGTCAAAAATAATTTTGACTCAATAACTAATTAAATGTCATGAAAAAGTGTTAAAAGTGTAAATAAGTCACATATAAACTGTTGTTAGCAGTAAAAAGCCAAAGAAAAAGGAAAGCGCACTTCCAGAGTAAATTATTTAGATAAGGGGTTTCCATTACAGGAGGTGTTTCCTGTGATAAACGTATACTTAATTGTTATGTTCATCTTAGCTTGTAATAGTGAAGCGCTATCTTAATTCCCTGAAATTGTCCTTGTTCAATGAAGCGTAGCTTCTTTGTCTTCATAAACAGTGTTGCCACAGTTACCTTGAAAAAGTAACTTAGTTACTTTACTGATTACTTGGTTTTAAAAGTAACTAAATTGCGTTACTGATTACTTGATTTTAAAAGTAACTAAGTTAGATTAAAAGTTACTTTTTTAGTTACTTTCAGCAGCTGCCGATAACACCATCTCAACATAAAAATAATGCAGTAGAAACGGAGTTCCAAATACTTTATTGAAAGTGCATTTTTAACATGAAAATAAAGGTTTTTTTTATGAAAAACAAAATAGGCAGTCTCTCTTGACTTCTTGTAACGTAAATACTTTTTATAAAACAAAAAATAAAAATCTATCCAGGTTGAAAATGAAAATCCCCTAAATTCCTCTATTGTTTGTTTGTTCCGCTATTCCAGTGTGTACACATGTATCAGTTTAAATATTTATTAGTAGTTATTGACAGTTATAATTGTTTTTTGGTTTGTTTGTTTTTTCTCTTCAAAATAAGGATCAGGAAAACAAAAGGTTGATAATTTAACGTTAAATATAAATATTTAACCTTTAGACAGACACCAACACAATTAAACAGAATATTTGCACATTGTGAAGTATTTCAGAAACATAAATTTAAGACATGAAATAAACCTACCGTCCAGCCAAAAGAAATATGAAGCCACCTTATGGAACAATAAATCTATCAAACACATTTTAACCACTTAATATATGCAAAAATATTTCCAAAAGTTCATTTCCCTTTTTAATCAACAATTTTTGTATTTAACAATTGTTTTTTCTTTTGTCATCACTTTCATTTTTGGTTAATGTATGACATCTTTTTTTGTTTTTTTAATCTGAGACACGATGATGACCACAGAATCACTACTGTTTATATTTTGTTTTTTGGGCTGTCGTAATCGCGGGCACGTCTCAGTTCTCCTATCTGCTGCTCATGCTAGTTGTAGACATTGACAGGGAGCCACAAACTGAGAAATGAGATACTTGCAGTGTGCTTTTAGCTTAGCTGGTGTGTTGGCTGTGGGACATACCTGTGTCGTTTGAATCCATGCATTGGATCGTCACGGGAGTTATTCTTTTTGGCTCGCGCGCAGTACCAACGCCGGCCCGGGACATACAAGTGCACCGAGAGGACTCGATAGCCATGGGAAATACCGAGATGTACGGCACCGGCTTCTGCTAACTGTGTCCATTTGTATGTTGTCACTCGTTGCGCGCGCGCGCGCCGTGTCACGAGCACGGAAACACGGAAGTAGCTTGAATGGTGATGCTACTGAAATGTAAACAAAACAAGTAGAGCACGGCGCAGAACTCTTGCTATTGTTATGAAAACCATAAAGCCTCACTCGCAACCGATACAGTCGTTTAGCTCCCCTTGACGAACGATGGTTCGGTCGAATCGTTTTTTTGTTCCACCCCTACTGAAAACGTAACTTGTCTGACGTCACTCCCCCTGGCGAGAGGGCGGAGACGACCTCATCCCATAATGCTTCACGGACCAGTTGACGATGGAAATAAAAAAAATTTTTTTTTACCACTTTTATGGTCCATAATGCACACTTTTTTTGTTGTGTTGTGTGCCTGTTGGTTAATAAAACTAGTAGTAAAAGTATCATCACTTTTGTTTTGAATGTGCAAACCATTCATGACCAGACCATGGCTGAATTCAGTGTGGTGATCAATGACTTCTGTCTCATCTTCGTAGTTAGCAGTAGTTGTTTGTGACTGTTACAACAGTGAGATAGTTTGCCTTCTTCATGAAAATGTGGAGTAACGCATTGATTCTCTGGACAGTAACTTTAATCAGACTACTTTGTAGAATAAAGTAACGCGTTAGACTATTAGTTACTTTAGAAAGCAACTTTTTTGAGTAACGCGTTACTCAAAAAAGTTGCTTTCTAAAGTTACTAAGTAACGCGTTACCGGCAACACTGTTCATAAATGACTCAGGGCTGTGCCATGATAAGCGGAAGTACTGTTCATCTCTTGAAGGACAGTTCAAAAGGGCAATGGAGATATTATACTGCACATACAGTAATATAAGACTCACTGGTCATCAGTTGTTTAGCTGCAAGCTTTTCACAGCACATGCAAGAGGAAACAAATCAAAATCATTAAAAATAGATACAAGGTTACCCATTCGTCCTATACCGCTTGACCTCATCAGGGACTCAAGGAACTGTAACCGATTCCGGCTGAGGTGAGAACAAGAGCACACCCTGTAGTGGTCGCAAGTCAATAGCATGGCACAAACGAGAAAAAAACTTTAAATAAATCACACTCACATTCACAACTATTACAGTTTGGTCTCTTCAAATTAATAGGGAAGTTTGAAGAAAAAACACACACACTTTTAGTCATTTTTGTTAAAAGTGTCAGTATGACCTGACAAGTAGAATATTACTATAATGATGTTTGAAAAAAAAAAAAAAGGTCATATCTCTCTCTCTGGCCCTATTTCACACATACGATGTGAAATGCATGTTCTTTTTTTTTTTTTCTTTTTTTTTAAGAAAACCAACCAATCTGAGATTGATGATGAGACTTGACAATCATTCTCGTACACTCACGGCCACAGTCACAGTGGATATAGCCCATGGCCTTGGCCGGTTACGTTGGACTTAAAAAACAACAAAACAAAGGAGCTTCTCTTCAGAGGGGGAGGGGCAATGGGGAGGGGAGACAATTCAGAACCAAATGAGAGATTAGTAACTGATTATACATTAAAAAAATAACAATAGCATTTATTGTTATAGTAACACTCAGTTGCAAATAAGTCATGCTACGAACGTAGCAGCCACGGCTAATGTCTGCTTGTTTAGAGGGCACAACTTCTGCATGTCAGTGAGGGTTGTGGATTTGGAAGGGATTAGGTGGAGTAGGGCTATATTCAAATTTTGTGAGCAGTTTTAAAACCCCACCTTTAAGTGAACATGTATGTTTTGGCCTGTGGGAGGAATCCAACATAAAAAAGTCTGAGCCGAGTTTTGAACCCAGATTCTCTCACTTGTGTATTCACAACAAACCACTACTCTATCATTCCTCCTTTGTACTGAGATATTTATATTTTGGTTTCAAAATTGCCCTTTGGGATAAGTTACTGCTGACCTTTCTAGTCACAGGCTGGGAATGCTTTAGATTCAGAATCTGCATCTGGATTTCTGTCTCATTAGAACTTTATTTTATTTATTTATTTTTTATCATCATTGATGTTGAATACTGAGTTGTTATTGTTGTGTTACCCCTGCCCCCAACCTCCCCAAAAATCTTTCCTTGACCAGTCAGCTCTGCCATATGTCTTTTGTTGTCGGCGCATGCCGCCAGACACACGGTGCTGTTTCTACCAAATGCTTTGTATGCTTCAAGTCATAGCATCTGCACTGTAACCTAGGGAACCGTACATCTGTGACGAGTCCCCAAAGCGAGATAGATGTTCCATTCATGGTAAGATTTGCTCCTGCCTTTGCGCCTTGCAACGTTATCTACCTCAAGTCAGATAATCATTCAAAGTGTGTTGACGTGTGTTTGTGTCTGCGTGCGAGTGTGTTTGTGTATGGACATGTATTGCCAAACAGATAAGCCTTCTCTGCAAGCCTCTTATTCACACAGCGCCGAACAAGACAAGCCAGGCCACAATCACCCATCTTGTTTATGCTTCCGTGTGACTAAACACAGCGCGTATGTTTATGAGTGTGTTTTTGCTGTCTCTGGAAAGGTGTGTCTACAACTGGCATTACACGCATGCACAAAGCATTGTGTGTGGTTGTGTGTTTAGAGACATCTTTAATTCTGTAATGATTCTGTTATATTGTGTTGTTGGTGTCTGACGGGTAAGATTGCTGTGTATGCGTTTTATTGTTTTAGTGCCAACAGGAACAATGGTCGGCATTGCTAAGACCGCAATCCGATTTTTAGGGCCGAATGTCCACATTGTTTTTATAGCACATTATTGACCCATCTGACAAGTTGGTGTAGCAACAACCAGAGCTGGACAGAATCATCGTTTACATCAGAAAAAAAAAATACACGGACAGAGCACAGACTGAAGCAGGTCTTCGTCAATCCGGGCCAGCACAGATGGCCCTTCTCAGTCCGTGTATTTTTACGAGGATATGCATCCTAAAACACCCGCCGAAAATGCGGAAGCACTTGCAGAAACGTGGGCATCCATCACATCAATGACGCGCCGATGTAAAGACAATTTTGCCAATCTCTTTCAACGACATCAGAACAAAGGCATGGTCCAGCACACATAGTATTTGACATCTTATTGCAGCAGCGGCAACAACAAGGAATAACTTCTATTGGTGCTTGTCAGTGCCCCATCTGTTCCAGCTGCCTGACTGGTTCACCGCACGTGCGATAAAGACATATATAGGACGTTTAGATTACGGTATTTTTACAACTGCTGGGACTGTTAAACATGTGAGGACTCTAAATTTTAAAAGACCCTATGTCTATGATTAATAACTTCAAACTGGGCAATAATTCACAGTTTCCTGTTGTGCATGCGAAGAGCGGACAGGGACGTGGATCCAGCTTAAAGGGAAGGATGCAAGATTCAGTTTTTGCACATTTGCGACCCCTCTGGCGAAACGTGGAATGGACCCCAGCGACGTGCACACGGCCAGGAGCGTGCGCGACTTTTCGGGCACGAGCAAACCTTCAAGTTAACCGAACAAACGTAAACATGGAGCACAACGCCTTTTTCATAGGTTTAACTCATTCACAGCCTTTGACGGAAAAAGACGTCAAATGATGCAATGCATTTTTGCTGGGCTGGCAGTGAATGTGTTAATAATGTCTACAGATGTAAGAAACGTATTAATCTTCAAGTTACTTTGTATGTGAAAGTCGTTTTGAGTGACAAAAGCTTACATAATTACAACCTTCCAAACGTCAATAGTGCATTCCCGTGATTCCGATGACATTAAGTATAGCAGTGTGTTGCTAATATGCCCAAGTGCGGAGACATTAGTAAGCGACCGTGTGGTAGTTTTATTCTGCACTGCTAATCACCCGATTGTATTTTCGTTACGGAGTCTTACCTTTTTAGCAAAAAGTCAGCAAGCTGTGGGTCCCGTTTCATCCCCAGGATAGCTCTTAGCTCTCTCCACCTGACGAACGCTGCTCCTATATTTATCTGCGTCCTCCCGTGACGCTGGTCTGAACGTTTTTTACTTCTCTTTGTCTTCCGTGGAGTCTCCGCAGGGGATTGAGACGTATCGGGTGCAGGTCTCTTCAAGTCCATCTTGAATTAGCTGTCCTGTCCGTGAAGTTGCGTGAACAATCGTGAGAGCTAACAGGGACAATAGCGTGGACGCGTATGACGTTATGCTCAGAGCAAAAGCTAAAGTTTCCGGCCCGAACGCGCCAAGATTTTTTCCTTTTACAGAAAAATAGGGACAAGAGTCATTGTGCCACAGTCATGCCTCCTGTCCATTATACAATTCTTAAAACATGTGCGGGTGAAAAATATGATTATTTTAACACTCAAAATGGAGTCTAATCTTGCATCGTCCACCTTTAAGCGTTTGCGTATCATAAAATGTATAGGCCTACTGTATTTCTGGTCGCACATCGGTGGAAGCAGTCGGACAGCTGGAACTGATGGGTACTGACAGCGTTCTGTGGTCTGCCGCATTGGGTTCTGCGTTGCCTAGAATCACAGTTAGTTAAAAGCGATCAGTATGTTTGGAGCTGTTCAGACTGGATCTGCTAAAGATTAGATATTGGTTAGCAGTCTGCACAAGGCCAAAGGAACTCAGTCCAGCCAAATCTGACTTGTCTTTTCAATCTAAATTTGTTTTTTTTTAAATTATTAATAAGATACTGGTAAGCCTCACAATTCCATTACCAGTTGCCCGTATTTTGCCCTTTCCAGACCAAGGATGTCAAACGCCTATCCAACTATCTTTTGTCTCATAAGACTCCATCCATCCATCGATCCATCCATTTTCTTAACCGCTTGCTCCTCACAAGAGTTGCAGGGGTGCTGGAGCCTATCCCAGCCTGTTTCGGGCAGTAGGCGGGGGACACCCTGGACCGGTTGCCAGCCAATCACAAGGCACACAGAGACGAACAACCAATCACACTCACAATCACACCTAGGGGCAATTCAGAGTGCCCAGTTAACCTGCCACGCATGTCTTTGGAATGTGGGAGTAGACCGGAGTACCCGGAAGACCCACGCAGGCATTGAGAGAATATGCAAACTCCACCCAGGAAGGCCAAAGTCTGGACTCGATCTTGCGTACTCAGCACTGGGAGGTGAACGTGCTGACCAGTCATCCGCCTGTCTCATAAGACTGTCCTATAAAATTATCTTTTGGTCTGATGGATATTAAGAGTGGATTTATGTGTTCAATATTTACAACCGAAACAATTCATGTGTGTGTGGGGAAAGTCGACTACTCTTCAGTCATTGTTACTTTGTGACATGACCGGAATGTAGCCATTGAAAGAAGCACCCTGACTGGCGAACAAGGAAGCCGCTGCCGTTTTTAAAAAAAAAATTCCTCCTCTGTCTTCTTGGAAAGCACTGTTATGCAGAGCTTTCTGGTTCACACCTGCTATCATTTATCATCAACGGCGTATTTTGCTGCAGCTGTAGTTGAATGAAAACCCCAGACTATTGCAATGCTTGTCGCCATTGTCATTACAGATTCTTCATTTTGCTTGTTCATGCCGTACTTCCCATCTTGTTTGTTCTCATAAATAATATCTCTGTCACTTTATGGGCTTTTTCTTGCTTATTTATCTTTTTTTTGTTTTGTTTCAGACCAAGTTTGATCACACCAGATTTTGTCTTGAATGACTAGCTTCTAGATTGCTGGTGATTGTGAAATCTTAATGTTTGTGGTGTTCTGTTTTGGAATTGTCGGAGCACACTACACAGTGCAGTCCAAATTGTTAAATGCCTAATTTTGTTATCTTCATGTAGTTGGTCTTAAACAGACAAACAAAAAATCCTTGTGTGTAGCAGGCCTTAGATTCCGTGTTGTATTTTTGTTACTTAGTAGTAGTCCTCCTTTTGTTGCAGCTCTGTCCATCTCATTTAGTTATTTCTCGTATTTTTCTGTGTAGCGTTGACCTTTTTTTGGATTTCTTTTTGTTTTTGATGTTAGAAATAAATTATTTCTTCACTTGTGCTCATTTGGTTATTTTAACTGTGTTCGATTCCTCAACTTTTGCTGTCTCTGGAGTCCACGATTCAGCATATTTGCCTTGTAACAACATAAAGTATAACGTCCAAATTTTGCACCTTCCCTTTTATCAGTGGCGGTGATGCTGTGATTTCAAGATATAATCACACAAATTAAGATAAATTGCCGGACGTAAACAAAATGTAATAATGTACATTTGAGAATAATACAAAAAGTCACTTTCTCCAAACTATCAGCTGGTTTGAGATGAACTGGACAAAACAGTAAAAGGGCAGGGCATGTGAATGCAGAGCCAAAATATCAACCAAGGCAATGAGCTGAAGAGTAAAACATTGCTTGACTGTATCACTGCAATTATATGATACCATTTCCAGAGGTTGTGGGTTCGATCCCATGCCATTGTGACCACATGGAAGTATCCTTGAGCAAGATACTGAACTCTCAATTGCTCCTGATGCTGCGTCATCAGTAGGTGAATGGATCGTCAAAATGTAAAGCGCTTTGAGGGCCTTGTAAGTTGGAAAAGCGCTATGTAAATGAAGTGCCATTTACCATTTACCATTCAGATAAATCGACATCCATGCTTCAAAATAAATTGGTTCCTGAGGGCCTAGTAGCCACCAGCAATAAAAAATCAAATAGTTCAATCAGCGCAATTCTAATCAAGCATCATGCTTGGTCCTTTTCTCACTGATGCAGAGGTTGTTATCACTGCGCCAGCTCTCAAGGTCTTTCACCTCCAGGATGTAATGCCGACTCCTCCGCATCAGTGATGCATCATACTACAGCTGTGATGTCTGCAAACTTAACATCGAGACAGTGAGATTTAGTGTTAACAGTCATAAATCAGCATAGTGAAGAAAAAGGGGCGGAGCGCTCAGCCCTGAAGAGAGCCAGTGCTGAGGGTGTTGATGGAGGAGAAAACACCACAGATCCTGAGAGTCTGCGGTCGGTTGGTCACAAGTCCTGCACCCAGTTGCAAAGAGAGGGGCTCGCTCTGTGTGTCGGTTCTCCACCAGGATGCAGGTGTTGAAAGCTAATGTGAAGTCAATGAAGAGCAGACACACTCTCCAGGTAATCTTGGCCCGTAAAAAGATGGTGTCCTCCATTTTGGTGAGGGTACGGTGAGGGCAACATGCTGTAATCTCACTATTTTATTTTTATACTTGTATTCTAGACACCAAAAATAGTAGACAAGACAGAAACCATACGCACGTACTCAAATGCGTTCTATTATCCCTGCCATCAGCGCCTTTCCACTTTTTCAATCACTTTCGGGATGTACACATCAATGCTTGCACAGCAGAAATCGGAGAGTGGAGATAAATGTTTAATGGGAAAGAGGAGAAATGGTCCCACACGGACTGCATCACATGGCCTTGAACCCAAACAAAGTTTGTTACCACACCTCAGCAGGTTCACTTCCTTTTCCTTCCATCACTCTTGTTTTTTGGTCTCTGCTCAGTGTTTTGGTTCCACGAATCTTCTTCTAAAGGTCTCAGTTGCACAGTCTAGTTCCTTCAGACTACTGCGATTCTTCCTGAATAGCAACTGTATTACTTAAATACATTTCAGCATAGGAGACGGCCACTCTACCACTTGAGCTATGCCACACCTATTATTTGTTAAAATATTGCTGGTGTGTCCAAAAGGAGACCAAAAATGGTCTTGGAGGTACGATGATTCCACCTGACACCAGCAATATATTGACACAGAGTTGGAGTGGCATGGCTCAACAGGTAGATTGGCCATCTCCCAACCTGAAGGTTCAGTGATCGCTTTATTTATTTATTTTACTCTCTTCCAAGTGTAAAGTTTGCTGTTTAGATTTAGACAGAGAATGTCTCATTTTTTTTCTCCGCAGAGTAAAATATACTCTATGAAATTTACTGTGTAGTGATGTTATGTGAACTGAAGACAATAATTAAAACTAGTGCTACTTCTCTTTTAATGTATGTTCTTGTATGGAAAAAAAATCTTTTTATAGACTTCTACCTTCAGTTTTCCTATCTAATTTTATTTCCTGCACACTAAATAAATACTTAGCAGAGATGGCTGGTTGCTTGGTCAAAATGACAAATATATACTGTTATTGTCAGGTCTGCGATCTCAACACAGTGAGCTCCGACCAACTGTGTGCTGTGTATGTGTGTCTATGTACTGGATGTGTACTAGAATGTGCAAGATTCAAGAGATGATTTGGAGCTTTCGCCTACCCGCCCGGATTCAACCTCCCCCGATTGGTTTCCCTCAGATGTTCCTGTGATTAACATTCCGGCATGCTGGTGCCAGTGTCACTTCTGGCGTCCTCTTTCAGCACTAGCCAATGATTGCTAGATGATGTTCTCTACATATCAAAGTGTTTCCCATCAATGCATGCCACCAATCATCTGCTGGATCTTATAGACATCATCATGCAATGCACCTCCTCGCCACCAATCCATTCATCAGGATGATCCGAGTGATTCATCAAAGTGGCTTCATCTTTCATCTGTGGTTGTCATCTGCCTGGTCCCTGCGGGATTCCACCAAGTGTTTATTCTTGCTGGTTTATGCTAATAAAGATACATCACTAAAATCGGTGATGCAACTTTGAGTCATTCAAGAAAAATCGAGCTCTCTCATGAGCTCTCGTTAAATATAAATATTTTAATTGCTTTCCCCACCTGAAACTTTTTTAGTCTCAAACTCAAATTCCTTATATAATCCAACATCTTGTTAAATAGCAAAGAAACTCAACAGAGTATACTCTAAAAGTTAGCTATTATGCTCTAATAAGCATCCAGCTAACTGTAGAAAGTGCAAATTGGGGGCATTTTCAAGGTTAATTAGGCCACTGAATATATTAAGCATAAGGAGCTTTTTGTCTATGTCCAACAAATAATGAGCTTTGTAGACAAAAGTGTTGAAAATGGTTAGATATGTTTATATAAGAACTCTTAAAAAATGTTTGTTGTAAACAGCAAAGTGCACCATACTCATTATTTGTGTCTATAGCGCTTTGAAAGTAGTATTGTGCATGTTTTTTTGTTTTCTTTTTAATATATTTTTTGCTTTGCTCTTTTCTACTGTCAGAATGTATGGATGTGCCTTTTTGTTAAATGACATCCAAAGTATTTGCTACCCTCCTATTGTCTGTGCTATTCATGTGTAAAAGTATCTGACCTTTTAAAAGGGCATCGCTACGGTAAAATGATGTCCATGGACATCATGTAAACAGGAAACTTTTGTAAGTACACACAGCGAAGACTTTGAATTCATACATCACAAAAGTTTTGTGATGGCAAGTTATTATAAAGCATTGCAGAATTGTTGTAAATTCCAACTACCACTGCTGCACAAGTTGATACCTGGCAACTCTAGATCACTGCTAAAACTGTTTGTAAAAGTTGTTCAGAATCGGGTTTTCCTGGACAAATCTTTGACAGGGACAAACAATGCAGTCAAGCATAGTTATTATTAAAAAGGGCTAAGAGCCACACAATTCAAAATCAATGAGTTAATGTTAATACGTTGTAATGTTACAGGACAATATACAGTATACAGCAATTTACAAATAAAAACAAAATAAAACATACCATACAATTCAGTAATAGGTGAGTACAGATTAGTTTTTATATTGCTGTTAAAGTTAAAACAGTAACTCAATGATTAATCACAAAAGAATTATTGCATTAATCATGCGTTAATGTAGATTAATCACACTATTAATTTTGACCACAAATGATCCTTTAGTTTGACAGCAGATACACATTAGCACAGGTTGTGTTTGAGGAATAAACATAAATAGATGGTTTAAAGTAAAGCATTTAATAATTGTTTGCATATGACATTAAAAAAAATTGCTCTAGTCAAAACATCGGGCTCATTTTTTTTCCATTTTAAATTATGCAAGTAATTAACTGATTAGAAACAGAGGATGATGAGAGTGTGCAGTGGATCAAAACATGTTGAAGACATCCTCATAACATTAAATGCAGAAAGCATTAACACAACGTGCTGTTCAGAATTAGCGGGCAAAAAATGTTGATGAAAAGCCTTTTTTAATTAGGTGAGTAATCGTGATGAATCAAAATTCTAAGACGTGATTAATCTGATTTATAAATGTAGTCGTTTGACAGCTCTTGTTTTTTCTTGAGTGAAGTCTAAACACAAAACAGATAACATCTTTTTTTGGAAATGGAATAATAGAAAATGTATGATTCTCATGACAGATACACAATACAAGCAACCATGAGACAACAATCAAACGCATTTCACATATTGTAGAGATGTAAGTGGTTGACGGCACAGGAGTCGAAGATGAGTTGAGTCAATAGTTTGCTCTCCACTTCACAAAAATAACAGTGGGTCGAACATCTATTATTCTTGTAACGACCCCTTGGTGAAGATCCAAAAACTATTCTGGTTCACCACAGTATCATGAAGAATTGCTATAACTGCTGTTGATGGAACTGTTGTCTGTAACCTGTTGTTTTGTTTTTTTTTGGCTTGCTTTCCTTGTGTCACACTACACAACAGCTGGATTACATTGACTTTTTCCATGAAGAGAGCAAGATTGCTTGGTATGCCTGAGCTTTTCTCCCCCGTACACTGCATGGAAATCACTACAGTGGACATCATGCTCTGGAACTCGACATGTTCTGACAAAGGTTCAGCCAATTGCCGCTGGCTCATTCGTGCAATCCACTGGGCATCTGTATCTTTTTTGAAGGCACCCTTTTGAAGTCAAGCAATGCTCCTCGCTTGGCTGCAACTGTTGGCTGTAGTTCAGTGATTCCTGCCTCAAATAAGTGCAGCTTTATTCTCCCTCTGGCGGAAAGTTTCCAGGGATGTGATGTGTTTTTCGCTTTAGAGTTGCCTCCTGAGCAATCTTCCCGCACTTGTCTGTGTTGGCGTTGCATGTTGTGCAAAGCAGGTATGTCTCGGGTGTGTTGGAATGTGGGTGCCTCTTTTGATGTAAACAGTGTGGGTAAGAAGAACACAGTTTACAAAGGGTCTTTGGAGGATGCAAGAGATTCAACTGGTGCTTGAGATGTGGTCTGCTGTATAATAGGATACGTTATATGTGGGCTGATGTACGTTTTTTTTAAATGCTTCTGAAGCATTACTCAAGCAGATTGTTGGATGCAATAAGATGGGGAACGGCATTGTGATACAGCCAGCCAATATTCGGGCAGTAGTCATTAATTCAGCTAATGATATGAGAATTAAAAATTAGTGCATTAATTTCAAGTTAATTCAAAGTTCCTTTAACGCAACAATTTTTTTTTAATGTGCGATTAAGGACCGCCCCTTACTTGGAAAACCTGTACTGGAGGAATTCCAGTCACAACGCAGCATGTCAAAATTTATAAGTAATAAATTTAATACCAAACGCAAATATTTGTGGAGACTGGTGTCAAATTGCATTTTACAATTTTATCAATGAGCAGAATTTCACAAGTTATTTCATGTTAAAGATTAAATAGCTCTTAATATGAAGAGAACTGCGCTGTCACCAAAGTCTTACAAATGCAATTATGCCATCTAGTGGCAGAAAAATGACCTCAACATAAAATATCTTTAATATCACACTTGTTTTTTGTTTTTTACAGTACAGTATATCTTTTTAATTTTAACTCTATTTTTTCTTATTATGACATTACTGTATTAATGACTAAAACATGCAGCCAAATTTCTATTAGTTTAGCATTTTTCCTCTGTTAACACTGTTAATGAGTATGAAAACTTGGAAAAAACATTTTATTGTACATACATTTTACTAACAAAAGTTCAATTACTAGAAAATAAAATACATTTAGCACAAGGACATGCTTCTGAAGTATTATACAGAATTGTTATATTGAAAGCGTCTTGACCGTTCACTTTTATTTACGTTGCGTTGATGATTTTTTGTTGTTGTTGATTAGGGGCAGATAACATAAGTTTTACTTCTTTCTGTCCCTTTTCATTTCTCTTTTTTTAAGGAATGAAATGAGATTGAATTGAACTGTACATTTAAAACAGATATTAAGTTTGTGATTAATCGTGAGTTAACTATTGAAGTCATGCGATTAATTACGATTAAAAACTTTAATCACCTGACACCCCTATTAAAAATATAACTCAAAAGGGACAGTCTGTATGACAGAGAACCATTACATATTTGGATCAGTATTAGATTATTGGTTCTACATCATGATTAACTCTTTGACCGCCAAAAAAGTTTAATAACGATTAGTAAAATCACGATGTATGCCGCCATCAGCATTAAATGACATCAACTACATTTATTTATTTATTTATTTTTTAATCAATGGGCAGTGAGCGCTGCCTGGTCAATGGGTGGAGGAAACAAAAACACTCACTAACTATGGCCAGCAGATGGCAGCATTGTCTCTCTTTTCAGTGGGCTGCTGGTGTATGAAATTACAATGAAACATGACAAAATCTGATGAAATAGAAGGTTTTCAAGGATGACGTGAATGATCAAAGCCTTTGTCATATTAAAGTTTTTTTTGATAAAGTGTGGCAGTAAAAGAGTTAAGTAGGGTGACCATATTTTCATTTCCAATAAAAGAGGACTGCCTCGAAATATTTATATAATATCAAAGTTTACTCACAGATTTTACTGTATGACTCCTCTGTGTTGGTAGAAAAAAAAAATCTAATTCTCTTTTGAAGCTTTACGTGACAAAAGAATAAACAATGACATCATGTTTTAGGCTCAACCTTTTTTTGTTATCACGATCAACTTTTTTTTTCTTTTTTTTTTGTAATGGGGAGGGCGGCGATCAAACCAAAGTGCAGAGCCCTTACCAGTGAGCTAGACAGCTTGACACCATAATTGAGCGCTCAGGAAGTGAGGTACATAAACTACCTTTTTCCTTGGAAAATAAATAAATAAATAAATAATAACAATACATAACAATAATAACACACAGACAAAACCCACCTTTTTTTCCCCTTCACCCCTCACGATCAATTTGGGAGTAGTCTGCAGTCTACCAGTCACGGTAACAAGACGGTACACTCCAACACCCGTTTGTCACGCAATTAAAAACGGACATTTTCATGAATTCATAAAACGACCCCGGACACCCAGGCAGGATGTAAATAAGTGGGCATGTCCATGCAAAACACGACATTTAGTCACCTTATGATTACGTCAATCTGTTTGACCTTCTTTCTTTTCCTTAGTTTTTATTTAGTTTATAAACTTCCAACTTCAGAGTGGAAGAGCGGCACACCGACGAGCACAAACCTTCATCATGTACTGTACAACCAATTCAAATTTTTTAGCACAACAAAAATAAGTTTAAATTTAGTTTTTCATTATTTGTTGCTTAGGCTGGCTTTCCTGGTTGTTCTACTAATGAAAACAAGTCAAAATAATGCAGTGTGTCATTACCATGGTAATTCAATGAACATTAAAAATATATTTCTGGTTTTGTGCAAACTTTAGATTAAGTGAAATTACAGTATGTCCTCTAAAACTGACATTTCCTGTCTTGGCACAGATAATAGACTTTGCAGTCCATTTTTCTTACAGTGCAGCAGCAGACAAGAACTCTTTCCTATTTGTGCACTTATTTTATTGTTACATTGCCTATATATGACGTTTGTCATTGCCATTTTCATAGAATACAGTCTGCAAGATGTATTTCTTATTATTGATGACCTATCATGGTCTACCCTTCTACATAATACCTGATAAATACTGTACTTTACTGTGATTCCTTTCTGCCTCCGTCAAATAAAGCCGTCACATCAATAAACAATTGCGCGTGTGCGGCAGCCAAGCAGCATCTAGTTTGGAATTGTCTCGCTTTCCCTCTACCTGTATTACCCTTTGACTGTCGTCTCATCCATCAGACTTCACCCTTTTCTCAGTAAAAGGTCAACTCAACTCTATCAGAGAGCTGAATATTGATCTCAGGTTGGTGGACTAGTAGAGTCGTCTTTTTACCTGCAGTCAAACAGCTTTCAAAATTCCAAAATGGTCTCAGTCTAAAAATGGATCAATCACTGTGCACTCGCTTTGCCTGTCTGTTCTGGACTGCAATGAGTGACGGTCATTTGTCGGTCACAATTATAAGTCCATATTGGGGCAATGAATCATTTAATTGCATCATTAAAGTTGTGTTTTTCCAGATAAAGTCACATAATACACAATTGTCTTGCGGCAGAAGAGTTAAACTGCAGCATATATTAGTCTCTAAATAAATACAAAGAGGTACTTAAAAATAAAATGAAATCACATTGCAAACAGGTGAAATGGCTGTGATGAATCGCAAATAAAAATGTGCCTGCTTGGGGCTGAGACAGCCTACATTTTATAGCAAAATCCATGGCCCACAAGGGCAGAATAAATATGAACCTAATTGTTTATCGTTATCAACGGTCCAAAAGGGGCTTCCAATGGCATACCAGGTGCACCGTGCTCCAAATCATCGTAGGTTGAAAAGAACTGGAAGGCAATCTCCAAGTGGGCGCCCACTTTACAGCGCAAATCTGTGGACCCTTTCAACTTTACATCATTCTCCTGTGGAGGTCTACTTAAAAACAAACTCGAGCATATCAAACAAACGCACACATACACGTAAAAAAAAATATAAAAATAAAATAAATAAATAAATAAATAAATACATAAATAAAAGAGCAATGATTATAAGACGTTGAATCGGTAAGACTACCGAATGAACAATACTGAGCTCTCTCTAAAAAGAAAAAAAAAGAAAAAAACAAACAAACTCAAGCATATCAGTTTTGTGGTGAATCAAGTCGGTCGTGTTCACCCCTACAACAGCACAAAATGCCCCTTTTTTTTAAATGCAGCAAAACTACCAACACTCGGTTTAAAACACCTCTTGCAGTCAGACAGCTCACCATACTAAACTTGTGGAAGACTTGAAGTTTTAGTTCTTTTGGTATTTTCGTATAGAGGTGCAGTTAGAAATGGGCATTTGTGCCATTGAACAAAGCCAGCTTAATTCCCTGCCAATGAATTTGCCAATGAAAACGCTTGGTGTTCTTGTTGATAGTGATGGTACAACACTAAATCTCAAATTTTAGGCCAATCGGAGCAAGGCCTTGGGAGATAAGGCCGAATTTTAACATTAATCGGCAAAAAGGGGCGTGGCCAGCTTCCTTTGAACCTTTATATCTCGGGAACTACTGGGCCAATCTTAACAAACTAGGTGTTGTTGGAATTGGAATTTAGCAAGGATTCAAAATAGAAGATGGGTGCTTATTTTAGTAACTTGACCTAATTTGGGTCTCACCTGACTGGCAGGACAAACACCGCTCACACCTGAATGAGTCTCCGGTTAATCTACCATGCATGTTTTATAATGTGGAGAGACGCTGGAGCACCTGCAGGTCTGTTTGAGTGCATTTTTAGTTTTGTTTGTGCAATGCAAATCATGTTACCACCCAGACATTGCCTTTGCAGCATCTGTATTACGTGAGTGCATCCTATTAAGGCGACCTGCCAAAATTTCCCTTCTTCTATTAGACCAACAATAATAGAACGTAGTTGTTGTTTGTGCCTGATTTGAAGTTTCCCCCCCTCCTAGAACACTCAAAATAAAAACAGACCTGCAAGTTTGCAAGCCATGATGTGTGAGGAACCCAAGGCCCCCATATAGTGTATTTCTTAATTTTATTTTTCTGCACAATAACAGCAAAATGTCAATGACACTTTTTTTTTTTTATTACCACAATAAATGTGACAGTGATCACAATGACTGATGATGAGGACAAAGATATTGAAACCAATACAAATCATTTTCTTCACTTTTAAATGTCAGCTAAATAAGCAAACTTATTCAACATCAGTCTTGTTTCAAAGAAAACTGCACACACTGCATGGAATGAATTTTAATAAAGTTTGTCCATCATTTTGCTTGTGCTGATCTTCATATAGTTCATATTAGTGATTGCTAATTACATTACTTTAAAAAACATAATAATGCACGTCATGTAAAAGAGTAAACGTCCCAAGGCACACTTGAACTTGATATCATATTCAAAAGAATAAAATGGGAGAGGTGCCAATGATAAATACACAAATTAATAATTAACAGAAATATTCATGAAATTACTGACTGTGTCAAATGAAACACATCTTTGGTGACCAGGATTATTCCTCAAATCAAACAAATAAATGAATGAATTGTTGATATGTTTTTACTTTTACAAGACAAGACTGGAGGTAATAAATATAACAGAGCACGGTTGCATTTCCAAACACTCCCTTCATATCGATATTTTATGAGCTTAGTTGATACCCAATTGATACTGTGATCTCCCATCATTTACTATAAAAGCAAAAGAAAAAGGCAATGAAAGATCACCGTATATGTGATCAAATGTGCAAATGCTAGAATATATTACATAAAAGTTAATCCTCGGTTTTCATTACAAAAGCTTCTCTTTTGATAAATTGCTAATAATAATAATAATAATAATAATAATAATGATAATAATAATAATAATACACTAAATAATCACTGAAAACATAGTAATAGTAACGTAATTGTTTGTTTTACAACGATAACTGTTTGCATTGGGGATTAGGAGGAAAATGCAAAATATTGTTAACCTCTTCACCCTGCAGTCATGCAGGTACAGAAGTGCAAGAATAGTTTCATCCAAATTCTGAGAAAGAAGTCCTTGATTCAACAACTCATTCAGCTCAACTGCATGCAAGAAGAGGTGATGGAGACTCTTCCACACAAGAGCAAATAAACTCCCCAGAGAGAGAAAGAGAGAGTGGAGTTGCACTCATGGGAACGATCAATACGTATACTATTGGAAGATGCAGGAATGCAGAAAGAGTCATACTTCCACATTGCATAGTTATTTTCTTATAGTATGAAGAGAACAAAGCAATACTACTTCATACAATGTTTTTGTAGAGTAAATAATACTATAAAATTTATTTGTGTACTATGCCAACAGTTACCGGGGGCAACGGAAGACTTTAGGGGAGATGGAGCACCTTCAGAAAATTTTGAAAAACATTTTTTTAAATATATAATATACCATAATATACCATAATACAGTGGTTCTCACCACATTTATAAACGTTAAAAAACATGTATAGTAGGCTATACAAGATTTTTAAAAGCTGTTAGGAATGAGTTTGATGTACTGGCAAAAGAATATCAGTAGCCGGGTTTACATAGATCCACATAATGAATCTGAACGGCCAAACGGAATGAAAACGCTCCATATAAACACCTCAAAAGTGAAAAGTGAAAATGTGAAAAGACTGAATCCAATTGCAATTTCAATCGGATTCAAAGAGGTGGGCTATCCCTATTGCCAATCTGAACGAGGATCATTTAACAGTTTAATCGGAATGGCCAGGCTGCGTCTGGTATGCGCATGCTCTGTCTTGACGTAAATGTGTCGTGACGTCGTCATTTCCACACGTTAAAATGGCGGCGCCCTGACTAGAGCTCGCCAGCGAGGGGAGAACAATAAAAGTGTTAAAAGATCACAACTACTGTGCTAAATGACAAATGAATTCCATCTTGATAAATCATGTGATTGGTGTCCACGCGTCTCACAGCTGCCATGGGGGCAGATCAGATTAACGGAGTGGTCACTAAATAGCTGATTATCTTGTTTACCTCTTTTCTTGGGTGCTGTTGTAAATTACAGTTAATATAATTGACTGTTTAAAATCATGCCCTGCAATTGGCTGGCAACCAGTTCAGGGTGTACCCCGCCTACTGCCCGAAGCTGGGATAGGCTCCAGCACCCCTGCGACCCTTGGGAGGAGTAAGCGGTTAAGAAAATGGATGGATGTTTAAAATCACTTTCTTATATTTGTGCTGTGTGGAATTTGACTTCATTGTCTTCACTGATTTTTTATTTTTTATTTTTTTAACCTCCCACAACTGGAGTACACTCATTTGCTTGAGTGATATTTAGAAGAGAGGAACATTGAAGGAAAATAATAAATGCTCAATTTACAATTGTGAAGGAAGGACCTACTTTCACATAATTCAGCCGTGTTATGTGTTTGATGGGGTTATTATGTGTTGTATTGTCTGGAAAACCACAAACAAAATTAGAGGACAGATGAATGTGAATGAATTCAGAGCTGCAATTAGATTCAATGTGCGCATATAAGACTCTCCAGAATGGAGTTGCTACAAATTTGCTGAAGATGAGATCCTGACTTCCACCAATCTTCCGGTCTCATTTTTCTTTTAAACTTTTGTATTTATTTCATTTATCATTCCTGACTTTTCGTCTTTGTTAACTTCACCTGAAAACTCTTGAGAAAGAAAACTGATTGAAAGAAGTGACTTACATAACTGGGGCTGCAGAAGTTCATCTGGAAGGACTTGAAACAAGTGCATGTGAGTAAAATCATTTAAGTACACTAAAACTGACTTGTGGAAGTATAATCAAGTAGGGCAACTCCCCCATGCTCAGTTTGTTTGTGACTGCAAGCAAATTAATTTGAGAAACAGACAAAGCAAAATAAAACACAAAAGACAAGTGAGGGTTGAATACCAGGTTATCCCTCCCAAACAGTCCTCGGAGGGCTCTAAATCCTTGGGTATTTGCTTGTGTTTAATCTGTCTAATTAATTTCGCCAAGGGGAAAAAAGAAAAAGAAACCTGAACAGTCAAAGGACCACAGTAAACATTGCAAATTGTATTCAAATAGACCAGTAAAAAGTGAAAAAAATGTTTACAGTGCAGGCAGAGTCCAGTGAGAAAAACAATCCACAAGAAAAAAAACATGTCCAAGTTCAGTTTTGTTTGATTCAAAGACTGACACGGGTAGCCAGTCGCTCACCATCCCACTCAGCTCAGCACTGTCTTGCAAATGATTTCGGATCCCTTTTCCCTCCGGAAAAACATTTAGCCAATTATGAGGTATAATCCAAAAAAGTAACCAAAAATAACTAAGGCATGTAAATAAACAATATCTGCAACGTATGTTAATCATAACAAAAATCCTCTACTTACTATCATTAAATTAAACAAGAAAAAAACCCACAAATTCATGAAATAACATCACTACAACTACAATTTTGGTATCTTCCATGGTCATGTGACCCTGAAGCGTGGCAGTGAGTAATTATCAAAAGTAGTAGTCTATCGCAGTGTTTCTCAATCCTGGTCCTCAGGGCACACTATTCCAGCCGTTATCAGGCTTCTCCACAGCTTGCTGTTGACGAGCCGTCATTGGAATCAACTGCGTTAGAATAGGGAGACATTGAAAACAGGTTGGATAGTGTGCCTCGAGAAACAATGGTTTATCACAGGGTTGGCCAAGTTAGGTCCTTGAGAGCCTGTTTCCAAGTTTCTCTCCACTAACACACCTGATTCATGATCGGGATCGTTATCAGGCTTCTGCAAAGCTTGCTGATGAGCTGATCTTAAGATTCAGCTGTGCTGAAGGAGACATGGAAAAAAAGGATGGAATGATAGCGGCTCTCGAGGACCGAACTTGGCCGCCGCTGGTCTTTCGGTATCAATGACTATGGTTGAGTACTTGTCCTGCCATCAGTCTGGAAAAAAAGTGGGATCGAACAGCTTTAGTTTTTACAGTCTACTTACTGCTGCAACGCATGTGGGAAAAGAGAGCCACGGTCACTTTTCAGCCGATTTATTAAATGACAGAAGGACACAATGAGTCACCTCACACAGACGTCACACAGGCAGTTGTACTTCCCCCACCCAAGAGACATGCCGTTGTGCTTATGAGCACCTTGTATGGTGAGAATAATCAATCAATCAATCAATCAATCAATCAATCAATCAATCAATCAACTTTATTTATATAGCACCTTTCATACATTCAAAATGCAACTCAAAGTGCTGGACATCCATAATACAATAAAAATAAATAAAAATTAAAAATTAAAATAACTGGCAAACTTCTTAAGATGGTAAAAACCGATCTTGATATGAGGATTAAAAGTAAGCTCAGAGTCAAAAATGACGCCCAAATTCTTTACACATTGTTCGGGTTTAAAATCTTGTAGTTTAGGTAAAAGTTTCTATCGCTGACTTTCAGGACCGATGATAAAAACCTCTGTTTTGTCCTGGTTGAGCTGCAGGAAATTTTCTGCCATCCATGACTTAATGTCTAAAATACAATTTAAAAGGGTATCAATAGGCCCCGTGTCATCAGGTGACACGGCGATATACAGCTGTGTATCATCAGCGTAACTGTGGAAGTTGACGCCGTCTCTCCTGATGACTTCCCAAAGGGGAAGCATGTAAAGATTAAAAAGTCATGGGCCTAAGATTGAACCTTGGGGAACCCCACATTTAATTTCATGGGTTCCAGAGGAACATGTATCCATACTTACAAAGAAATATCGGTGTGTGAGATAGGAATAAAACCAGTTAAAAGCTGTACCAGAGATGCCCACCAGGCTTCTGTCTGTTTAATAAAATGTGGTGATCTCCTGTATCAAAGGCAGCACTTAAATCCAGTAGCACCAAGACTGTAAGCTTTTTCATGTATTTATTACACCTGATATAAATTGAAATCTTTAAAAGGGCAGTACTATGGTTCATCCTGAAACCAGACTGATATTTCTCTAAAATATTATTTGTATCTAAAAATGAATTTAATTAATAATGGCTGTATGCCCATAAAATCCAAAATACTGTCAACTGTTTTGATATTTTCAGAGGTTGGAGTTGACGTGAGTCGAGATGTGCATGTGAATTTTGGTGACGACTCATAGCATTTTTGTGTTATTTAGCAACATTTAGCTTTTGTAAATTTACAATTGTGCTTATAAGTGTGCTGACTTCCTGCCATGGGTCGAAATACAGGTAGGTCACTGCCATTGACGAATTTTAATGATATGCAGTGCACCCCCACAATGCACAGTAGTTTTGATTCATTGTGGGCGCATTTTGTGTTACTCGTCAGTTGGTAAACATCGTTGAGGTGATTTGTCTGCTTGCACTACAGTCTCTGATATTGCATCCAATTAATTTCTGATATTTTGCCCTCAAATATCATAATTGAGACCTAATTCATCAGATGATTATAGTACCGCATGTGTGTTGTTTTTCCATCCCGCTTTCATTGTCGTGAAACTGGGCCACATGGAAGAGAACGGAATGGGCACGCACATGTAGCATAAATAAAGCTTCAAAGTATATGCTGAGATATGCCCCAATTTGGAAAAAATATTGCTCTGTTGAAGTTGTTAATTTACTTTTAAGTGATCTTCATGTGAAAAATGAAAAGTACATGGGCTGTTTTGCATATAACATTGAGTAAACATTGTTTGTTTCTTTATATTTTTTTATGTTTTGGTAAGAAAGAACTCATTTTCAACTCAAAATAGCTACTATGACAAATCAAATGTTTGCTTATTTTTAGAAATCCATCCATCAAGTCTGGGGCACTAGCATCTTGGTGGATGTGTCTGGTCCCCAATAGCCCACCCATAGCGACAGGTGTGGTTCCATATATTTATTTTTACATTTTCATTTAGTTTTTAAATATATTTCACATTTTATAATAAAGATAATTGTGGCAAAGTTTCCATGTAGGGCTATGGGGACATCTATAAAGCCATCTATAAAACGTTTCATGGGCCTTTCTTACTCCCATGAGCCTTCACTCTACTTACTGTAATAGCAACAATGCATAGTGAGTGGGTGGACACGGACATCTATTTTCCAGACATCTTGCTGTGTGTGCATTGCTGCATAGCAACTACTGCATGTAAAAGCTGCCAAGTGAACATCTCCATCTCCCTTTGGATAACGCAAGAGCTGCATAGCAGTAATGCACACTGTCATTAGGCCGGCAGAGATCCAGTGCGGCGCTTGTTTTGCCCCTCAGGAACGGCTGTTATCTTTATAAGACAGATGAAAGCTTTCCCCAAAAGACCGGATCGCAACCTTAGAGATCTACATACTGTATATTATCATCCAGGAAGAAAATAGCATCTCATTTTATCTATTCCCTTCTGAAGCCTCACCTGCGATCACCAATACTTGTACTTTTTTTTAAAATTATATTTCATCGATAAATTCATTTTTGAAGTCCAATCAAGATGACATAAATTACATTTTAAAAAAATATATTAATGGCATTTGTCGGTGAGTCATACATTTTCCTATTAACATGAGTCTGTGGTTCAGATGGGGGGAGGGGGGCAACTATTTTGATCATTGCCAGTTGTCTGCTAGCTATATATATATATATATATATATATATATATATATATATATATATATATATATATATATATATATATATATATATATATATATATATATATATATTCACCCTTTCACACTTAAAAAAAAAAACATTTAGTTGACTAAAACAGATAACAGAAGTGTGCTTGCCCCATTGAACAGTGATGTTAACAACCCTGTTAAATTTGAAAGATTAGAAAAATCAGCAAATATATACAATGAGTCTCAAAATCCTCCACTCTCAAACACTGTGGACATGTCCGCTAAAATGAACTGAAACCACGTCTTGCTCAAATACTACTTACTACAACCTGCAACCCTCATCTATAGCTTCCATAAGGTCAAAAAGGAGGAGATATTTTAAAAAATTAAGTGTTCCCTCGTTATAACGCAATTCACTTTTCATGGATTTGCTGTTTAGCAGATTTTTTTAAGTGTGATTTTGCATGCATTTTTTTTTTTTTTTTTTTTTTACAGTAATGTACTTACTTTATAAAATTTATGAAGGTTGGAACATTGAGAATGTTTAAACAAGAGAGAAATGTGAGAACATGTAAATGTCTCAGTGAAAAATGTATAAGCTGTGTGGTGAAGGCTTTTACAACTTTAAAACATTTATAATAAATGTAAAACAAAGCTATAACATCTTCACAGATTTCATTTATTGCAAGTATTTTTTGGAACCTAACCCCAGCGGAAAATGAGGGAACACTGTACCTACATCAGACTCACGGTGTATTTTCATCAACAGTACAGTTTTGCATGGATTATAGATTATGTTTGGTAAAATGGTAAAAAAGGTATCAATAAAAAGTCAAACTTCTTTTTGACAATTTATTTTGTTTACAGTACCATGTTTTTAACCCATTAAGGCCGGGAAGGCGCTTCTACCATCGCCAGCTTCTTCTCCTTTTAACCCCTCAGCACATATGTCATTTTGTTTTGACCAATTCTTGGTTTCTTAGCTGATGAAATGCATCAGAATATGCACGAGAGGGTGACGTGGCCTCGTAGCATGTCATGGAATTTTATTCAAGTATTTATGATTGACGCAGATTTGCGGGAGTTATGAAATAAATGATGCCGTCGACGGCGGCACGGGAGGAATTACAATCAGTATCACGAGTCAACAGTGACATACTGTTCAGAAATATGTTTCTAGATGATGTTGAAAATTTTTAAGGCCATATAACGGAATGCATGACGAATCGTTCCCCAAAGGTTATTACAACTGCGATCCAGTGTTTAAGGTAAATAGCCTACATATGGCCTATATATGCCTGCAGGTGCCACATTTGTTTGTTGATTAAAAAAAAATTGAAGGTTTATAATAATAAACTTAGGTTTAAGTCAACGCCACAGTTGCGTAGGTTTTAGAGGCATGTTTTGCCACGCGCTTTATTTAAAAAAAAGAATAATAATTGGCTTCAAAGATGACGCATGTACCTGCTCCTCGCCTCGTGCATTTACCTTCTCCGTCGCCGCATGTCGACATCACACCGGCAAATTGTGCAGAAACCGTGAAGCAAGTCTCGACTGCTTTCGTCGATTCAATAATAAAAGATGTCCGGCGTTTGGCATTTTTTTTGCTAGCGCTGCCTTTTTGCTGGCTTTTCGCTGCTATGAAAGAAGGCGGCGAGGAAATGACTAGTCAGATAGCCCCACGTCCGGCTTAGGGTTGTCAGGACACATCACTGAAAATTAGGATTGTCAGCCCTAAATTCGGACATCTGGCCACCCTATCTATAGCATCGTTCTAATGCCTAAATATATAGTGACATATCCACTTATAGCCTCAGGTGGCTCAGGTCACACAGGGACGAGGCACGCTAAAGTAGCCATGCCAGCAAGTTGCCCCTTTCCACATGCTGCCTGTCAAGTTTTACTTAGGAAAAAAAAAGCACCTAAAACAAATCCCCCTCCCCTTTGCTCTTATTTACCATTCTGTCTTTCTCTGTGTAACATGAACAGCACATACACTAATGGCCAAGGCCCTCCAAACCTGCCCAACCAGCAAACTACAGTATCTGGACAGGCAAGTTGTCTTTTCAGATTGTAGGCATAGCTAACTGCATGTTGCAATTGCGTCAGATAAATGCTAATACATTGTGAACTAATATGTTCTACTTCTTTGCGGGGGTTGGGTGAATCACTGAAAAATCTGGAAAGTGAAATGATAGAATCCAGCATGTAGTCATCCATCCATTTTCTTGACCGCTTATTCCTCACAAGGGTCGCGGGGGCTGCTGGCGCCTATCTCAGCTGGCTGTGGGCAGTCGGCGGGGACACCCTGGACTGGTTGCCAGCCGATAGCAGGGCACACAGAGACGAACAACCATCCACACTCACAAGCACACCTATGGACAATTCGGAGCGCCCAATTAACCTGCCATGCATGTCTTTGGAATGTGGGAGGAGACCGGAGTACCCGGAGAAGACCCACGCGGGCACAGGGAGAACATGCAAACTCCACCCAGGAAGGTCCAAGCTTGGACTCGAACCGGAGACCTCAGAACTGGGAAGCGGACGTGCTAACCACTCGACTACCAGCATGTAGTCAGTCTTTGCAAAAGTTTCATATTTTATCTTCAAAACTGTTTCATGAAGTAGCGGATGGGAGCATTTTCTAAATAGGTTGGAGATGATCCTTGTAGCATATACCTTAGGGATTGAAGGGTTCACAAAATCCACAGTTCGGTTCGTGTCAAGGTTTCTGGTTCAGCAGCTGTACGTTGAATGTTAGGAAAATAAAGCATTTTTAAGAATTAACACCGTTTTATTTACTTCCCTTGGCGCCCTATAACCTCTGCTCACGTGTGCTGCCAAACTTCGATGGGCAAGCTACAGGTAGTTTTGAATCTGTAAATGAGAAGTTTTGAGAATTGTTTCTATGAGAAGAATATATAAAAAATATATTCCTGTGAAGATGAGTCAGTTTTGTTCAACAATTGTATTTCATTTGGATTTTAGAAATAAATATTTGTTACAAATGTCACAGAAAATAGTAGAAGTAGGAAAATTAATTGTGGAAAACTGCAATTAATTCATTTTTAATTAATTAGTTTAAGAATTTTAATTGCTTGACAGCTATATTGTGTGGTACCATAGTACCATCTATTGATAGCTGCCACTGATATGTATTTAGAAACAAATATCTGAATTCACTTTACAGGGTCTTTAAATGTTTTCAGTCATCAATTGCATAGTCATAAAATTTGGAGTAAATTTTTTATGAAAGAACAGCCAGTCTACCAACCAACAAGCAATATGTCCAATATTTTGTGAAAACACATTAAAAGGTAAAAGATGTAAAAGGTGACATTACTTTTGGCTAATCACAATCACCTGTTTTTGCTGCCTGAGAAAAATGCTGGTCACTTTGACGTCACTCAACGTGTGTGTATCTGCATATATGCAGCCTGACTATGCACTTTAACCTGCGTTTGGATTGCTAATGAGAGTAGCTATGTGATAGCATGAAAAACCATTGAGGCAAATGTCACTTTAAGCAAGAACGCTCGCACATCCACTTACATGCCTGCCAATTAAAATCCGACTTAAAAAAAAAAAAAGTAAAACAGTGCAATTGTGTATCCCTCTACCTGTGAGATTTCCAGACATACTACATAACTAAATTATTTCGGTCACCTCTCAAACGATGTCTTGAAAAATAGAATATATTGAGAATATAACAATTTATCTGTTGCATCATTTTCAAACATCACAGTACATTTTGATCGGTAAATGCCAATGTCAGTTTTCTAATTGTAACTTGTTTTTGTAACACGTTATTGCTTTTCAATAGGTCATATCTGCTTTTTTGAAATGTAAAACATGCACATATTTTTCCTTATGTGTTGATTACTACTTTTCAAACATAGACTGATCACTTTCATACTGTTCAGAAGTTCATACTCGTTTATTTTTGGTAATTACTTGTTTTAGCTGGTGTGTCATTTCTGTCATCTAATGTGTCTCTTGTTTGTTGCAAGCCACATTTTCACAAGTAGATCATTAAATCGCAATATTAACTGGATTAACAATCTGTGATGGCAATTTCTGAGACGTAATTAGTATAAATAGCAAATTCTAAGACGTAATTGGTGTAATTTGTTGACTCGCTCTGAGCGTTTGAATTAAGGGACATGAACACTATATGCCATAGACTCATCTATACAGGTTGGCAAAGCAAAGAGATAGAGATGGGAAGGACATGCAGCAGGTTAGGGTAATAAAGGATAGGGATGGAAGAGTGTTGACAGATGCCAGCGGTGTGATGGGAAGATGGAAAGAGTACTTTGAAGAGTTGATGAATGAGGAAAATGAGAGAGAACGAAGAGCAGAAGGGGCGGCTGTTGTGGACCAGGAAGTAGCAAAGATTAGTAAGGATGAAGTGAGAAGGGCATTGAAGAGGATGAAGAGTGGAAAGGAACTCGGTCCAGATGATATACCTGTGGAGGTATGGAAGTGTCGAGGAGAGGTAGCAGTAGAATTTCTGACTGGGTTGTTCAACAGGATCTTAGATGGTGAGAAAATGCCTGAGGAATGGAGGAGAAGTGTGCTGGTGCCCATTTTTAAGAACAAGGGAGACGTGCAGAATTGTGGCAGCTACAGAGGAATAAAGCTGATGAGCCACACAATGAAACTATGGGAAAGAGTATTGGAAGCTAGACTGAGGGCAGATGTGAACATTTGTGAGCAGCAGTATGGTTTCATGCCAAAAAAAAAAAAAAAGAGTACGACAGATGCAGTATTTGCTTTGAGGATGTTGATTGAAAAGTATAGAGATGGTCAGAAGGAGCTGCATTGTGTCTTTGTTGACCTGGAGAAAGTTTATGACAGGGTGCCCAGAGAGGAATTGTGGTTTTGTATGAGGAAGTCTGGAGTGGCGGAGAAGTATGTTCAAGTGGTGCAGGACATGTATGAGGACTGTAAGACAGTGGTGAGGTGTGCTGTCGGTGTGACGGAGGAGTTCAAGGTGGAGGTGGGACTACATCAGGGATCAGCTCTGAGCCCCTTCTTGTTCGCAATGGTTATGGACAGGATGACAGATGAGGTTAGACAGGAATCCCCATGGACTATGATGTTTGCAGATGACATAATGATCTGTAGTGAGAGCAGGGAACAGGTGGAGGAGAAGCTAGAGGCGTGGAGGTTTGCGCTGGAAAGGAGGGGAATGAAGGTTAGCCGTAGCAAGACGGAGTATCTGTGTGTGAATGAGAGGGACCCAAGTGGAAGAGTGAGGTTACAGGGAGAAGAAACCAAGAAGGTGGAGGAGTTTAAGTATTTAGGGTCAACAGTCCAGAGCAATGGAGAGTGTGGAAAAGAAGTGAACAAGCGTGTGCAGGCAGGCTGGAACGGGTGGAGAAAAGTGTCAGGTGTGATGTGTGATAGAAGAGTTTCAGCTAAAATGAAAGGAAAGGTTTATAAAACTGTGGTGAGACCAGCAATGTTGTTTGGTCTGGAGACAGTGCCACTGAGGAAAAGACAGGAGGCAGAGCTGGAGGTGGCAGAGATGAAGATGCTGAGATTCTCTTTGGGAGTGACCAGGTTGGATTGGATCAGGAATGAGTACATCAGAGGGACAGCACGTTAGAAGCTTTGGAGATAAAGTCAGAGAGGCTAGACTTAGATGGTTTGGACATGTCCAGAGAAGAGATAGTGACTATATTGGAAGAAGGATGCTGAGTTTTCAAATGCCAGGCAGAAGATCGAGAGGAAGACCAAAGAGGAGGTTTATGGATGTAGTTAAAGAGGACATGAAGGTAGTTGGTGTGAGAGCAGAGGATGCAGAGGACAGAGTTAGATGGGGGCAACTGATTCGCTGTGGCGACCCCTGAAGGAAAAAGCCGAAAGAAGAAGAACACTATATGCCATACATATCTCCAGCACCTTTCTGTTACCCATAAATAATTATATAAATAAATAATTAATAAATAAATAATTATTTATTCTGCAACACCCATTTGTTTCTCTAAACAGGATGCCAATGACCCTAAACAGAATTGTTGGCGCATATTTTTTCCTTGCATATGAGCAAGGTTATTTTGCTAAAACTAAAATTAAAAAACAATTTAATTCACAAAATAACATAAAAACGAAAATGCTTTTTAAAAAATAACTAAAACTAACTATAATTAAAGCAAAAAATGTCCTTTGTTGTCATCTTTGGTAATTAATTGAATGCATGAGCCTTTGGGGATGATTTTAAATGTGATTTTTAGTAGATTTATTTTGATATCAACCGGAATAATGACATTTGAAAGTATGTCACGCAGAAGTGACGTCATCTAGCAGCAGCCAATAGAAAAGCACCTTCAAATGACATCGTTCCCATGGTATATTTTTTTTAAATATTGCGCACAAGTAACACACTTTTTTTTTTAAACTAAAACTAACACTGAAACTAACTAAAACTAAGAATTTAGTAAATAACTAAAAATAATAAAAACTAACAGAACCACCCTGAAAACTAATAAAAACGAACTAAAATGAAAAATTCCAAAACAATAATAAAAGTAGGGTTCACACTAGGTGCTGCGGCCCTTAATTTTGGTTTTGTGGAGTGCTGATTCATGTTACCAGTGCAGAGCTGATGAATAGGACAGTTGTGGATCACAAAGTGATTGTTGTGCCGTTTGAGTTCCACAGTCACAAGATGATGATCTGGGCGAGACCCCAGCGGAATATGGTGTGACGCTAGACTTGGCCAAACTCAGTTTGAGTCGCCATATTCTCAGGTGTTGTGATATTGAAATGTTCACAAAATCATTTGCAGACTTGGACCAGAGAAAATGAACAAAAAACACCAACAATGACAAACCTATGATATAACAGATTTGTAACAGATTTGTCTTTCACCAGACCCACGCACAGTTAATTTATTTTAAAACCACATAAAATATGTATTCTTTATTATTACTATTATCTATGATTTTACTGTTTTACTAATAGGGCTGCTCGATTATGAAGAAAATATTAATCGGGGTTATTTTGTTAATAATTGAATTCATGATTAGGATGATCATTTATTATTGGGACAAAACACGAACATGTTTAAACGGAAGAATAAGTAAGACAAAATTATTTGAAACACTTTAATTATGCAAGTTACTTTAGGATTAAACAAAATTTATTCAATTATGTATATTCAAATTTAAAAAATTTGCAAATGTATAAATTTATCCATCCATCCATCCATCCATTTTCTTGACCGCTTATTCCTCACAAGGGTCGCGGGGGTTGCTGGCGCCTATCTCAGCTAGCTCTGAGCAGTAGGCGGGGGACACCCTGGACTGGTTGCCAGGCAACCGCAGGGCACACTGAGACAAACAATGTATAAATTTAAACAACTCAAAATTATTATTAATAATCTTTTTTTTTAACGATTATACTGATTGTATAATTGTGGAGTGTAATAATGGAAATTGTAACTGAATTTCAATTAATTGCACAGCCCTATTTACTACTATCTACAATTTAACAATTTAACAATCATCTTGGAAAACATTTTACAATGGTTGCACCAGATGATGGCTGGCCATACCACATAATATTTTTAACTTAAATTAAAATTATGAGGGTATCCCATCTAAACAAAAAACAGCTAGCCAGATAGCTCGCCACACAAGTAAAATTATAATGAAAATATTATTATATACATTTGTTGAGGAAAAAAAAAAAACAACTACTAATATTTGTGTGAGGTCATACATACCACAGATGACCACTACATACCAGTCACTAAAAGGGTAACTTTTTTTTTATTTTTATTTTTTACATAGTTGAGCGATAGTAGAAACCCAAGAGCTGCTCATAAGTGCTCTTTTGGATGTTGCAAAGTCCTGTCTTTAAATTTATTTCAAAATAAAAGTCCCAAATTGGTAATTTTGTTTGGGTCATACCACATGATAATTTATAAAATGGGCATCATCAGACAAACTTATCAGTCAATGCCCCATATATATTGGTTCCATCAACATATGTGGACATGGTAGTTCGAAAGTAGTTCATTTTAAATAAATAACACAGTGTGCAGCAATTAGGTTCATATCATTTTTATGTGTTTATAATTTAGGAATATTCGGTGGCTCATTACACCTTTAAACCATTATGACTGACAGAGTTAATTACGCTGCAGTACAATGCTTCCTCAGTCAATTAGGTCGTTTACAAGGAACTCACTATTGAACGTTCCGGCAAACATTTGATGGATAAACAGTACGCTGTATTGCATCCTGCTGCTCAGCACTAAGAGTAAAAGAGGAGGAGGCTAGCGCTTTGGGGAAATGTGGCTCCAAGTAGGCAATTAAACGCACCCAGAGTCTGATGGCTTTCTAATTGGAAGCTGATCACATCGGAGGTGTGCTGGATTATAGTGTCGCTAATGAATGAGGGAGACCGAGTGTGGCAGATTAGAGCCGTTACGCCTCTCCTTCAACTGTGAAGGTAGCAGCATAAATGGCAGTTTGTGTATGCGTGTCCAATATGGTATTTCAACGTGTGTGTGTTTGTTGACTTTCAAATTCAAGGGCACAGAAGGAAACTAAGAAAACAACACGTGCATGGAAATGTATGTTACTGTGAAAGATTACTGACGCATGCATTTGGGTGCATATGCTTGTCTGGCGTGGTGGAGTTGCTGTGTGCAAAACAAGAGACGGGAGTGAGTACAAAGAGAGGTGGGAATAGAAGAATGAAAGGTGGTGAGAAGAAAAGGAAAATGGTGTGCACTCTTCAAAAGACTACACAGAAAAGACTTCAATTCAAGATAAGTGGGAGCAAAACAAGAAGGCTTCCCAAACTTATGCTACAAAATGAATAAAGGTGCTATTTTTGAGCGCTTATTAAGTGTAGCACTTCAAAGATGCATTATAGGAAGTAAAAGGTTCACAGGAATCCTCACAACAAATCAGGTTCCATGTATGTACATTACCATAACAAGGTGAGTGATTGCATCATACGCCTCAGTTCCACTTAGCAGCAACCCTGATCTTGTCACGGTGGGCGCGAGTGGGTGAGGGATGGTGGACCCAAATGCGGGGAAGCGACGCAGTGGGACCAGAATGAAGTGCAATATGAGGGACTTTAATGAAACATAATGATAAAGGTGAACAGACAATCATGACTGGACGTGAGCTGACTAGAACGAGCGTGACGTGGTCGGACCTGATTTGCCTTGACTTGACTTGCTGTGGAGTGACTTGACTTGGCTGAGGCTGGTTAGCTGTGGCGATGATGGGTTAGCGGTGACGATGACTACTTGGAGGTGACGAGGATGACTCGACTGTGACGAGGGCTTAGCTTTGATGAGACGAGCCGCACGAACTTCCACAAATAACGTTGATAATGCACCCACACAGACTGGACAAACACAACAGACCGAGGCCCGGTTCACACGAAAGCCTGTTTCAATTTATCGACCATTTTCTTACCATTTGGGCAGTTCGTCAGCACAGCCACTCAGTTTCAGAGCTTGACACCGAGCTCCAGAGTGGAAAGTAGTGTTGTTCCGATACCGTTTTTTGGCTCCCGATACGATACCCAGCTTTGACGTATCGGCTGATACCGATACCATACCGATACTTAAGGTTTTTTTTTTCTCAACATGAAAAAGCTGTCCTGCCATTGGTTCAGAGCATTCAAGGGCCAATAAGATATCTTAGCAGTGAACATGTCACATATAATAATATGTGACATGTTCACTGCTAGGGCGGCACGGTAGTCGAGTGGTTAGCACGTCCGCTTCCCAGTTCTGAGGTCTCCGGTTCGAGTCCAGGCTCGGACCTTCCTGGGTGGAGTTTGCATGTTCTCCCCGTGCCCGCGTGGGTCTTCTCCGGGTACTCCGGTCTCCTCCCACATTCCAAAGACATGCATGGCAGGTTAATTGGGCGCTCCAAATTGTCCCTAGGTGTGCGTGTGAGTGTGGATGGTTGTTCGTCTCCGTGTGCCCTGCGATTGGTTGGCAACCAGTCCAGGGTGTCCCCCGCCTACTGCCCAGAGCCAGCTGAGATAGGCGCCAGCAGCCCCCGCGACCCTTGTGAGGAATAAGCGGTCAAGAAAATGGATGGATGGATGGATGTTCACTGCTAAGATATCAGAATGTCCTGCACGAGCAAGACAGAAGATGCTGCATCCAAAATTATATATTAGCGTTGGAATTAATGGTATCGGCATGTTACTTGTGAGTAGTCACCAATACCGATACCACTGTTTTAATGCAGTATCCACCAGTATCGGTATCGGAACAACACTAGTGGAAAGATTTCAAAAGTGTTCCAAAGTAGACACCATATGCAGGATAGCTTCTCCGCCGGTGATGATGTAAGTCTCTCATGACTGCGTAATGGCGGATAGCCGTGTCGTCGTCGTCCTGCGCTCCTTAGCTTGTTTATGCTTTTACAGCAAAATGTTTTACGTGATGTTGTCCTTGAATCACCTGCCATTGTCACTTCTCCTGTGTTGTTTGTCACACTGATCTGTATATATTACTGGATGGCCAATAACCCATACACGCTCGTGCAAGCGTTGAAGCTACAGGGCATCCATCTTACTCCACCCATCTCACGAGCAGATTACTTTTTAAACTACATTGAAGACCACCTTTTCTTTTATTGCTCAGTTCCTTAGACCCCAATATTAGATTTAGTAGAGTCATCTTCTGTTGACTTACAGTTATAATTCTTTAATTTTAAAAAAAATGGACACGTTTTCTTAAAGCCACAGTGTGTAGCTCACGACCGCCATCTATCGGTCAAACAAGATAATGCAATGATTTTAAGCACACGAACTACGGCGTCCCAGACCCTACTTCAACAGCCTACCACCAATTTCACCGGAACAGAACGCAAACAACTTCTGGTATTCCCTCGAGTGATGACGTAAGTGAATTGCATTTGTTAGACATACTGTACAGATCCCTAATATTTGTGATTTAGTCATTTAATTTCAGAATTAATATTTTTGTCGGCATTGTTAGGAAATACTGTACGTCAGCTAATGATAATGGCTATCTATGTTCATATTTGTTAGTGCAACTAAACCATGCAACAGAGAACACACAGTTATGTTATATGTTTTATAGACATGTGGACCATCTCAAAGAGGGCGAGGAGGGGGCGAGGGAGACGACGAGGAAGAGAACGCGGAGTCTCGTAACGTACAATTATGTCATCATGGAAAAATAATTCCATTCGAGCATGCATGTGAATGGCTCAAAACGTACCTTTGCTTGGAATATGTGGTATTTAGATTACATTGTTTGCTGATATGTTTAGTATATCGTACAAAAATAATGGTGTTAACTGAACTACACATCTGCAACTCAGACTCGTAATTCCCCCCGTGTCTTGTTGCTACTAACCACTCAGAAAAGTGCTGCTTACAAAAACATTTGAAACCCTTTACTCAGATATCGATTTGTCACCATGTTGAACAATTTTACCTAATAAATATCACTAAGCAACTTAATTAGTTTTGATTGAAGATACAACAGCTTCCTTGTACTTCGATGTGCAGGAATTTACATGGCTTTCACAAATAGTCTTGCTCATGTAATAATGTACTTCATTGGCTCAGTGACTTTCAGTTCATTGTTTGGTACCTCATCTGACATACAATTGTTACCTTCTTGCAGAGACTTGTACAGGAAATGACCATGGAGGAACATGAAGATATCCAAGTCCAGCTGATAGACTGACACCAAGAAATACTTTTTATCAAATTGCTGACACATCAGCACCACCATGATTTCCTGTAGGGGTGTAACGGTACACAAAATCACATTTCGGTTCGGTTCGATTTTTGGAGTCTTCGGTTCGGTATATTTTCGGTACAGAAAAAACACTGATTTTTTTTTTAAAAAATGTTATTTTTTATTTTGAAAACATGACAAGTAAACGGTGCATTTTTAGAAACAAATAAATAAAAGTGACCCATTTGGGTGGTATTCAAATAAATTACACTAGTCGTTCTAATTAATAAATTAAAAATAATAAAGAAATCCTATGTGAACTATTAAGGCACTGAAATCTTGGAACACTTTGCAGAAACTGCCTATGGACACATCTATCTAACTATTGCAGTTTAAGTTGAAGTTGTCATACACTCGTCTTTATCACGAAAAAAAAAAATAATCTCACAATTCAAGTTTAAAGTTTTTGGCTAAAAAGACTAACATATCCACATTTTCTGCAGAAAGGACTGATCTTGTTGCGGTGACAATATCTCCAGCAGTGGAGAAAACCCGTTCACTAGCAACCGAGGTAGCTGGAATTGAGAGGTAGCGCTTTGCTAATTTTGCAATATGTGGGTATGTGGACTCATTGCCTTTCCACCAAAGAAGAGGGTCAGCTTCAAGGGACAGGCACCCTGAAGCTCGGTACTTGAATACCTCTTCTTTGACCTGCTCCAAAAGGTTTGGCTTTCCACTCACCCCCTGACCCTGGAAAAGTTCACCAAAGAGTTCAGTCATTACAGACTTCTTTGCTGGAGGTGATGAGGTGAATGATGTCCCTGGAGATGAAGAGCCAGCTGTCATCTCAGTGAAATCCTCATCCTGCAGAAAAAAAGGCAACTTTTGTAAATTAATATTCTCATAGCGAATAAAAAAATACTTAGCTCATAGTAGACTACAATACCTCCTCCTGTCTTGCATTCATTTCTGTCATGAGGTCATCAAATATCCTCTCTCGTTCAGCATCTTCTATATGTGGCAGGGCTTTAAACCTTGGGTCCAGAGCGGTGCACTTGTGCAAAAAAATCATAGCACACAGAGTATCTCTCTTGCAGATTTGCCGTGATTGCTAACTTGACCTCTTTCACTGTTGGGCTGTCTTCTTGCTTTGGTACCATGGAACGGAGGACAGTGGCTTTCAAGGGGAGTATCATCGAGACTGAAGCTCTTGTTTCAGTGCTCATTAGTGTTGTGATGGTTTTTATAGGTGTAAGTATTTCAATAAGTTCCTCTGCCACAGCAACTTCCTCATCATTGAGTGTGTAAATGTTTTTATTCTTGAGAGTTTTTTTCAGTTAGTGCTGAATATATTGCCGCTTGCTGTTCTAGGTATCGTTCCAGCATGTCGTAGCTGGAATTCCAGCGGGTGGGAACATCCTGAATGAGTGCATGATGTGGAATATTAAGCATTTCTTGCTTATTCTTCAGGATGTGGGCAGCTGTGGTGCTTTTGTGGAAAAAAGTGACCACCTTTCTGACTTTCCCCAATAATCTGGACACTTGATTGATGGCTGTTGCTTTTTGGGATGCTAAATTTATTGTATGTGCAAAACAGGCAATCTGAGGACCCAGTCCTGCTTCTTTTACTGCGTTGATGATGTTCTTGGCATTGTCAGTCGTGACAGGTATTGTGGTCCCAGGTCTCTCCAGCTTCCATTCTTGCACTGCCTCCTTCAGGTGTTCCGCCAGGTTTGTGCTCGTGTGTTGATCATAAACAGCTCGGGTTTGCAAAACGTAACTCTCCATCTTCCACTCTGGTGTAATGTAATGCGCTGTGAGAGTTAAATAGCTCTCTGTCACACGCGATGTCCATCCATCTGCGGTGAGTGACACAGCGGACACACTCGACAGCTCGTTGGCAACATTTGCTTTAGTTTTGTCATAAAGTGCGGGTATAACTTTTTGACTGAAGTGCGGACGTGAAGGGATGTTGTAACGGGGCTCCAGAACTTTGAGCAAATATTTAAAGCCTCCACATTCAACAACTGAGTATGGCCGTAATCCCGTTGCTATAAAAACACCAATTCCGTGTGTTATTGCTTTGGCCCGATCTGAATTATTAGCAAAAGGCTGTTGAAATGCCGTAGCTATCTTTGGTTGTACTAAGCTACCTTTCTTTCTTGTCGACAAGACATTCACAGTCGGGTGATGTCGTTTTAAATGAGTTAGCATGTTTGACGTGCTGCCTGCAACATAGCCGCCGATCTCCGTGTAGCAAGGTCGGCAAACAACTTTGGCTTTATCCACGCACCTTTGACCATCGGCAGTTTTAACTGGAAAGCCAAAATGTTCCCACACAGGAGACCGCAGTGTATGGGAGGGACCTTCGAGCTCCGGCTTATATGCTTTTGCCATGTAGACACTATTTGTGTGATGCGATGTTCTGTCTCCTCGTCTGTGCCTTATCTGCGAACAGCTGGTGAGTGGCGGCGACACTCAACAACTTCTTCTGCTGCTTCTTCTTCTTCTGCTGCTGCTGCTTCTTCTTCTACTTTCATTTTCGGCAGACAGTGCATTGCTCTCCCCACCAGTCAAAAACATCCGTGTGAAACCTTGCTTACTAGCTTTAGCTCCCCGGCGCATAAACTTAATGAGGGAAAAATACACGAGGAACGGTACGCAAGTGGGCCGAACCGAACATGCCGTACCGAAACGTATTAATACACCCAAGTATACCGTTACACTCTTAATTTCCTGTACCTGGATCCCAGACTGCAGCACCTTGGTGACTTGTGGCAAATAAGTGACACTTTCCCAGATCCTCGAGGACAATACAAAGGTTTTTTACCTGGCATATAATTAGTCCATGTCTGACACTTGTTGTTGTAGTTTGTATAACTTGTATATTGTTGTGTGTTAATTTGTACATTTTGAATAACTAAAAAATACTATTTCCTTTGGCGTCAACATGCAGTGTTCATTCGACACCTAACCTAACACTATTTTACATGACTAGAAATGTAAAACATCAAAAGCCTGGAGAATTATTATAAATGCTTGCAATGACAAGGAATTCTTCATTGGCCAATGAATGTAAGTTACAGTACATGAAAATGAATAAATAAAATAAAGTAAAATAAAAGTCTACATGAAATGAACATATTAACTAAAAAAAATAAATAAAAATGCTGTTAGAATATAATGAGCTACATGAATTGCAGTTGTTCCAGAAATTTACCAATACGCTGTGCATTTCAAAATATGGAAAATAGACATACAGGTTTGGGCCAAAAGTAGTGTTACAGAGCAGGTATGTGTTGTACACAGCTAAAATATCTGATTAACTCAATACCATGATGTTGTTTGTGTGTGTGTGTGTGTGTGTGTGTGTGTGTGCTGACATTGTCCCCCATTAACATTGCAACATTCCTCAAACTCTCCCGAACACATAGTATGATCTGTAACACTACTTTTCGCCTACTCTATGATGTTATTGGGCCAAAATTAAGGAAGGCTTGTCCATTGATTGTGTGAACAGACTGCAGTAAAAATGAAGTCACTTCAATGTTTGCTGGTTTTATTAAGTTTTACATGCTCCTTGACTGCACAAGTACATGTTATGGAGTGAGGGTATGTTCCCACCCAGACCCGTCACCAGAGCCCAGGCTTAAGGGGGGCACATGAAATGCATGGGCGGGCCCAATTATTATGAATACCATACTGACAGCATTAACTTGCTCAATATATTTGGATAAGTTTATGTCGCACTGTCGTGCATCTATCCATTGAATGGCGCCCGCTGACAGTATTATCATAGACCGCATTTACAGTACACACACATAAAGTAGACTGCAGTGGCGTCGTGAGTACGTTGACGCTGCAGCCATATTGGATGAGGCAAAGTGAAGCTATTTGTAAAGATGCCTCCTTCTGTTTCTCCTTGGAGATGTATCATCAAGCCACAGCTCATTGGATTAATAAGGAATTATTATTACCTTTGATTATATTATCCCATTCAAAGTCATTCTTACTATTTTTGCCGATGTAATGGCAAATACAATTGCCACAATATATATAGTAACACTACAGCAAATGTCAAAAAGTGATTGATTGCCCCCCATAAAACCCCTTTGAAGTAAGCCCCGCCCCCTTCCGGCATCTCAACCAATCAGAAGCCGTTATTTTGAATTAAGCCCTACCCACTTGCCACCTTCTTAACCAATCAGAACCCCAGGACGGCAAATGTCAAAAATGATTGATGACATTCTGCACCCCCCTCCCCACCCCCCTCATCGTCTTAACCAATCAGAGGTTGGAAGCCACCCCCCCTCATCGTCCTAGCCAATCAGAGGCCGGAAGACGGCTTCTGTCAAAAATGATTGATGACATTCTGTTTCCCACAACATCAGACACATGTTTTCCGGTCCCCCCACCCCCTTTAACAAACATAGGGTTCCGGTCACCCCCCAAACAGTAGCTTTGTTGTTTTCCGGTCCCCCCACCCCCTTTAACAAACATAGGGTTCCGGTCACCCCCCACCGATTGTCTACGTACTTCCTCTGAACCCCCCAAACAGTAGCTTTGTTGTTTTCCGGTCCCCCCACCCCCTTTAACAAACATAGGATTCCGGTCACCCCCCACCGATTGTCTACGTACTTCCTTTGATTTTTCACACGAATACTGATAAAGCCCCCCACTATGAAGTAGAACGGGTACCAACCGTAGGAACCCCCGACCCCCCTTATCACCATGTTGGGCGGTAGGAAGCCCCCACCACCCCTCTATCGGGTATGTGCGTGCGTGAATGTAAATTAGTACGAGGCTCACTTAATCTAGTTAAAGTGAATATTAAAAAATGTTATCCATTTGTTTTATGTTTTTTAAATAAATAAAAAGAGGAACTGCATGTGGACATTATTGGTCAGACGTCTGCTTCTTTTTAAAACTAAGAGAATTGAGAGTATGAAACTTTGAGTTTCTTGATACGTTATTAGATTTATACTCTACTTAACCCTTAATCTTTAATCTTAAAGCCGATCTTTGCAACAATTTAACCAAAATCATCTTCTTATTAGTAGATTAACACGATAGTCTCTTACAAAGGGTATTCCTGTAAGCCTTTGGCTAATAGTTTTCTATAAAAGGATCCACGGTCTGAATTTATGACACCATAGATGTATTTATACATGAAGAAGGGTGTGTACACTTTTATTTTAATTTTAATTAGAGTGAGGTGTGAAATTAATCGGTTGATGTTTTGTGCGCTGTATTTGATAGCAATGTAATAAAGAAATCTCGGTAGGATGAACACAATAAAGTTAGTATAATTTTGTCTACAAAAGTAAACTAAGGTATTAAAATGTTGATAATGAATGTAAAACCTAAAAATTTGATTCAAAGGTATTCAATTTGTAAAATTATACATTTTGGATGACGGAACAATGTATGGCATTAGAGTAGCGAAAATTTGTTTACCTTTTTTTTTGTGTGTGTGTGTGTGTGTGTGTTTAAAAAAGATAATAATTGTACTAGTTTAAAAATACTGATTTCTGGAGAGAATATGTAATCACAAACTCAGGCAGGAACTGCATGTGGACATTATTGGTCAGACGGCTGACAGCGTGTGTGCATGTTTTTTTTTTGTTTTTTTTCTGTGTTTTTTCCTATTAGTAAAACAGACTGTTATATCTGATGCTTTAGTCTGAAGTATACTTTGTATTACGATACAAGCGATTCTATACCTTCTATTTAAAACTAAGAGAATTGAAAGTATGAAACTTTGAGTTTCTTGATACGTTAATAGATTTATACTCTACTTAACCCTTAATCTTTAATCTTAAAGCCGATCTTTGCAACAATTTAACCAAAATCAGCTTCTTATTAGTAGATTAACACCTTAGTCTCTTACAAAGGGTATTCCTGTAAGCCCTTGGCTAATAGTTTTTTAGAAAGGATCCACGGCTTGAATTTATGACACCATAGATGCAATATGTATATGAGGGAGGGTGTGTACACTTTTATTTTACGGCTATAGCAATTCAAATTGGAATTTTCCACATTTACCAGATTTAAAGACATACTTAGATGTTATCCTAAATGTTATAAGCGATTCTCTTTGCAACAATTTAACCAAAATCATCTTCTTATCAGTAGATTAACACCTTTGTCTCTTACAAAGGGCATTCCTATAAGCCCTTGGCTAATAGTTTTTTAGAAAGGATCCACGGCTTGAATTTATGATACCATAGATGCAATATGTATATGAAGAAGGGTGTGTACACTTTTATTTTAGGGCTGTAGCAATTCAAATTGGAATTTTCCACATTTATCAGATTTAAAGACACACTTAGATGTTATCCTAAATGTGATTCACTGTGCAAAATAATAATACTAATGACACTAAATCACGGCAAGGCGTTGCTCACGTTCTAGTTGTAAACCTGCTTTGGGGATATACATTTTCTACAAATGTACCACTGAGAATATTTACGAGCTTGTAAATAAAATACTAAAGGGGTACCAACATGAAAAATTAAATTTTTGGAGGTTTTAGCTGTGTTAAAATGCTCTTACCTCGCCAAATACATGACCGAATTGGAGTTTTCCTCCATTCTCCCCTCTCTGAGAAATTCTGTTCTACAAAACACCAGCCCCACCCATCCTGAGAAAAAAAGCTGTAGGCGGCCTTTGACACCATAAGGTTACCCTCTCTCACGTTTTTGGTGTACGTCTAGCTATGTATTTTATGTTTTTGAGCTGTTGTATATAAGATTGTGTTGTACATAAGAATTTTACCCCCTCTTACGTTTTTGATGCGTTATAAAACACAAAATGCGCTGATTTTTTTTTCTTTAAAAAGGATTAGACTTAGAGAAGGTGTTGGTGGCACTCTCATGAATAAAGCGCGCAAGTTGTTTTAGCCCCTCTGCAGATGCGTACACGTATAAAATGTTATTTTTCTGTTTCTAGTTTTGTTACCGCTAGTGCTATAATTTGTGTCTATACGATTTTTATCGGATGTCTCTATGTATTTTTGTTGTTGTTTAAGTTTATATTTTATGTTTTCGACCTGTTGTATATAAGATTGTGTTATACATAAGAATTTTACCCCCTCTTACGTTTTTGATGCGTTATAAAACTAATAAATGCGCTGATTTTTTTTTTTTTAAAGGATTAGACTTAGAGAAGGTGTTGGTGGCACTCTCATGAATAAAGCGCACGAGTTGTTTTAGCCCCTCTGCAGACGCGTACACGTATAAAATGTTATTTTTCTGTTTCTAGTTTTGTTACCGCTAGTGCTATAATTTGTGTCTATACGATTTTTATCGGATGTCTCTATGTATTTTTGTTGTTGTTTAAGTTTATAAGGTTTGTATATACGAATGCGCTGTGTGGAAACGGGTTTTAATATCTATCGTTTTTGTAATATTTAAAAAACTAATAAATATACTGGGTTTTTTTGTTTTTCTTAAACTGATTTATGAAAAGGACTTGTAATCGCAAACTCTTTTTTTAAAAGCAGTAACTGATTTAGGAGGTGGAGGGGCAACGTATTATGGGGATCATACTTTTTGAAATCTTTAAACTGTCGTTTGTAAGAGTCTTCTATCTTGATGTTAGCCTTTTTATCTGAATATGTATGAATGAAATATCTTCTAATTATTAGCTCGGATTCTTTCAATGGATAGCCCTGTAACCCTTAGGTTAGTAGTTTTTTAGAAAGTATCTGGGTATGAAATATGTTATGTTAGGAATATGGCGTGTACGTGAAGAAGGTACGTCTGGCTATGTATTTTATGTTTTTGAGCTGTTGTATATAAGATTGCGTTGTACATAAGAATTTTACCCCCTCTTACGTTTTTGATGTGTTATAAAACTAATAAATGTACTGATTTTTTTTTTTTTTTTTAAAAAGGATCAGGCTTAGAGAAGGTGTTGGTGGCACTCTCATGAGCAGAGTGCGCAAGTTGTTTTACCCCCTCTGCAGATGCGTACACGTATAAAATGCTATTTTTCCGTTTCTAGTTTTGTTACCGCTAGTGCTATAATTTGTGTCTATACGATTGTATCGGATGTCTCTATGTATTTTTGTTGTAGTTTAAGTTTATGAGGTTTGTATATACGAAAGCGCAGCGCGGAAATGGGTTTTATCCTCTTATCGTTTTTGTAATATTTAAAAAAACTAATAAATATACTGTTTGTTTTTTTTGTTTTACTTAAACTGATTTATGAAAAGGACTTGTAATCGTAAACTTTTTTTTTTTTTTAAAAGCAGTAACTGATTTAGGAGGTGGAGGGGGAGGCTGGTCCAAAGTGTGCATGTGTGCATGCGTGTGTAAGGTGTCAGTGTTTACGCCTAGGGGGCAGTAAAACAGTCTTTGAAAGTGATTGTCATACGATGCTTCGATCTGAAGTATACTACTTTGTAGTCGCGTATAAATAATTTTATACATTCTTTTTAAAAAGAGAGAAATGTAGGTACGAATGTTCGAGCCTGTTAAAATGCAGCGAACTTTATACTTGATTTAGAAATTATTCTTTAATTTACTAGGGCAATGTATTGTGGGGGTCATACTTTTTGAAATCTCTAAGCTGGTGTTTGTAAGAGTCTTCTATCTTGATGTTAACCTTTTTATTTGATGATGTATGAATGAAATATCTTCTGATTATTACCATGGCTTCTATCAATGGATACCCTTGTAAGGCTTAGGATTGTAGTTTTTTAGAAAGTATTCGGGTATGAAATATGTCATGTTCGGGACATGGTGCGTACGCGAAGAAGGTTGATGTAGTTTTATTTTTGTTTTGTTTACGATTTAGTTTTTTTTTTAGGGGGATGTAGGCATCGTTTTAAGGTGCCAGGTGTATTTTGTGTAAATAATATATGGATACTTACTTTTTATTTTTGTTACCGATAGTGCTTTGTTTCGTGAAACCCTTATGTTTTGTTTTGTTTCTTGTTTTTTTTTTAACTTACCCTTCGATGATAAATAAAACGTCTTTAGACTTATCGCTAGCGAAGATGTAGCACGTTTAACATTCTAAATAGTTTTATCGCTGCACGACGTATTCGAACTAAGAGATCCCAAGTCTTTGTGAGTTTTTTTTTTTCTCTTTTAAATACTTAGAAATTCCCATTGTTAAATTAGCCTATAAGATATTATTGAATATGATAGGCTGTAAGATTAGCTATACTAAATCACCCCTGGATTTAAAACACAAAACTATGAGATTTAATCAGAGCGTAACAATCTACCGCGACGATCTTTTTTAATCTTAAAACCGCTCTTTGCAGCAATTTACCTAAATATATAGTGAACAAACGTGTATCTTGTATGACTAAGAGACATTTAACTTTTGATTGAATGATTTATTTTTTTCCTTACAAATCGCGCTTACTTTCCGATGATACGCGTAGGTAAACAATTTTTTACAAGTATGATTGTGAAATAACAGCTACTAAATTACTTAATTTGAATGAATAATATTATTTAAGACGTCTACCCATCTAACGCTTTAAAAATAGCGACATAATTCAGATAAAAATATTATTCGTACTATATTGTTTTTTGTTTTTTTGTTTTTTTACAATAGTTTCCGAGTTCTCACAATAGATGTTCGATGATACTATTTTATGTTTTTCTTACCGGTATGATTAACTTGTATTACATTTATGACTTTTCGCTATTATCTTTGCATCGTTTTAAGGTGGCCGGTGTATTTTGTACAAATAATATATGGATACTTATTGATTTCTGATCAATTTTTACTCGTATATTTACCTACTTTTGCTTTTAGGCGTATGTTAGTTAGTTAGTTACTTGTATATGAGTGCGTATTCTAACTTTCCCATTCACTTCTTGGTTCCATTCCATCACCAATGTGAGACCGGACTCGTCTACTTAATATCACTAAAGTCTGTTCAAAAATCATTGGACACCCTGTCAGAGCCTTATCTTCCTTTTGTGACCGAATCCTGCTCGATCCGTTTCACTCACTTCATCGAATGTTTGAGTGGCTTCCATCATCTCAGCAGGCTGAGACGCCCACTCTGACGAACACAGCGGCGGAGGAGGAGGACTACATTTGTCCCCAGAACACTAAAATCTCTTGAACAGTGACCCCCCTCCCGGGCCAAATTGCGACAGACTGGCTGACTGACACGTAGCACTTTAGTGTGAAGCACGGAGCACTTTCTTTTGTTTTTTTTTATTGTTATTTATTATTTTTCGTATTTGTTTTTTTTTTTAATGTTCATTGATTTCATGTTTTGTTTTTTTTAACTTCCCCTCGAGGACAAATAAAAGCGTTTTTGAATTGAATATTTAATTACTTGTGGTATTTTATTCATTTTTAAGTTATTTTTTGTTTGTTTTTTTATAAAGTCAAATTATTACCTTTATGAAACTTTTTAGTTCTCCTTACGCTTTACTATGAAATGTTTCAAAATACTCGGTCCCTCCAAAACAAAGTAAAACAAAACGTGTTTACACATTTGTATTTTAAAAATTCTAGGCGTAACTTTGCCGAGTATTAATCGCCCTCTTGTATTTTTATTGAATGCGTACGTATACCGTTAAAATTTGTAATTAATATTTAACTACTCGATTCCCGTATTGACTAATTATTCGTGAGGCTAACGTTTTATAATTTAAAGTTATTCCGAGAGTTTACTCTTTAGCGACGTCTTTACACGCTTTAAACGTCGGCTTATACCCCTTGTGTCTTTACTGACGAATATTATCGTTAAATGTTTTACCCCGGATTAAAACAGGGGGGACTTATTCAAAGATGTTTTATTTTACGGTGAATGTTTTTATATTAGTCGCATATTGATTTTAATGTGCGAAGGAATCAAGGAGACTCTCTGACTTTCATTTTTTTTAAAATCTGTTGTTTTAGCGCCACCAACCTTTTTTTATAGGTAAAAACCACGCCCCTGTGGGGGGTCTCGTGCTAATAAAGACCGCTCCCCCTTCGGGAAAAAAAAAAACCTAACATTGCGAACGTTTGATAATCTTTGAGGAGATTCACTAGTGCCACCACCTCCGGGGGATCGAGTTAGAACGATCTGGACATCCCCACGACTCTCCAGAAGTATGCAGATTTTCAGCGAGCCGCCAAATCTTACAGCATCTAGTCCTGAGCGTTCGGACGTCGAAGAGGATGAGGCAAACGTAACCTTTATCGACGGACCCTACCGGAGTTCCACCCCCGTGACCGCTTGCAACTTATCCTCGACATCGTCTACTGACTTCGGGTCTACGGCATCCATCCCGGTAAACTACTTTTGACGAATCGATGTAGCCTAATAACATCGATAATAATAATAATAATTTAAAAAAGGAGGGTTACCTACGTTTATATTTACAGATGATAGACCCTATCGCTGAGGAAGAGGAGAATAACCCTCCGCCCGGGTCTCCTCAACCCGATGATCGCCCGACTGAGGACGGTACGGAAAGTAACGTTTCCTCTCTTGAGACCTCCGTGGACGACGACGACTCGCTAACCAGTCTACCGACGGCTTCTGCCGGGCCTAAGGAGAGGGAGGGTTGGAACTACGCACCAGACGTATGGGTAATAAATGCAAGATATAATTGTATTAAGCAGACTGTTAGCTATATGATGATGAGCGCTATCCATAAATATAGCAGAGAGAATTGCTCCGGATGTGATTTAAAATTACCGAGTCAGTTAAGACATCCCTGCTTATTTTATGATCGGGAACCGTATTATCTTGCTCGGAATTTTGAAGGTATCATGAAACTACTGTGTAACGGACGTTTTCTGTCGACGATTCACCGTATCTTAACCATAACCCATCGTGAGACGACTACCGAGGAAGTCCAACGCATCGTAGAATTTGTGCTACACGACTACGTTCATGAGCGTATGGTGTTAGACAGAATTAAGATCGTTCTCGATAACTGTTGGGACGGAGGACTGAGCCACGAACAACTAGATCTGATCGCTGATTGGTACGTGTGAGATGGGCGAATCTTTTTCGAAAGCTTGCATAATTGGATAGAAATTGTAGAGAAAACCATTTTACACACATCCATTGAGAACAAAACTGTTGAAGAACCGTGTAAACATGACTAACACGATGGAATATGTATTGAATAATTGGTGTAACCATGATATTAAAGCGGGACATTTGGTGACCGTCATGACATTGTTTATTGACTGTGCTAAATATTATTACGACAACGACGAGTCTTTGAATCTAAAAAATGAAATGAAAAACTTCCAAACTGTTATTGAAAGCAAGGTGCGTCCCTATGTTTTATTTGATGTGCTTTACAATGTATATCATGTCTTTTTGTTGATGTCCCGTGTAACTAAATAAAAAATATATCTGTATGGATTAAAATCATGTTTGTCGTTTGTTTTCTTATCGAGTTTTAGACCACCGGTGGAGCAAGGAAGTGGCGAGGGATGCGTGGATAGGAATTAAAAAAACTATTAAACTTCTAGTGATAAAGACTTTAGTTTCTCTTTTTAAGACCAAAAAATAACTTAAAAATGAATAAAATACCACAAGTAATTAAATATTCAATTCAAAAACGCTTTTATTTGTCCTCGAGGGGAAGTTAAAAAAAACAAAACATGAAATCAATGAACATTAAAAAAAAAACAAATACGAAAAATAATAAATAACAATAAAAAAAAACAAAAGAAAGTGCTCCGTGCTTCACACTAAAGTGCTACGTGTCAGTCAGCCAGTCTGTCGCAATTTGGCCCGGGAGGGGGGTCACTGTTCAAGAGATTTTAGTGTTCTGGGGACAAATGTAGTCCTCCTCCTCCGCCGCTGTGTTCGTCAGAGTGGGCGTCTCAGCCTGCTGAGATGATGGAAGCCACTCAAACATTCGATGAAGTGAGTGAAACGGATCGAGCAGGATTCGGTCACAAAAGGAAGATAAGGCTCTGACAGGGTGTCCAATGATTTTTGAACAGACTTTAGTGATATTAAGTAGACGAGTCCGGTCTCACAGGGGTGATGGAATGGAACCAAGAAGTGAATGGGAAAGTTAGAATACGCACTCATATACAAGTAACTAACTAACTAACATACGCCTAAAAGCAAAAGTAGGTAAATATACGAGTAAAAATTGATCAGAAATCAATAAGTATCCATATATTATTTGTACAAAATACACCGGCCACCTTAAAACGATGCAAAGATAATAGCGAAAAGTCATAAATGTAATACAAGTTAATCATACCGGTAAGAAAAACATAAAATAGTATCATCGAACATCTATTGTGAGAACTCGGAAACTATTGTAAAAAAACAAAAAAACAAAAAACAATATAGTACGAATAATATTTTTATCTGAATTATGTCGCTATTTTTAAAGCGTTAGATGGGTAGACGTCTTAAATAATATTATTCATTCAAATTAAGTAATTTAGTAGCTGTTATTTCACAATCATACTTGTAAAAAATTGTTTACCTACGCGTATCATCGGAAAGTAAGCGCGATTTGTAAGGAAAAAAATAAATCGTTCAATCAAAAGTTAAATGTCTCTTAGTCATACAAGATACACGTTTGTTCACTATATATTTAGGTAAATTGCTGCAAAGAGCGGTTTTAAGATTAAAAAAGATCGTCGCGGTAGATTGTTACGCTCTGATTAAATCTCATAGTTTTGTGTTTTAAATCCAGGGGTGATTTAGTATAGCTAATCTTACAGCCTATCATATTCAATAATATCTTATAGGCTAATTTAACAATGGGAATTTCTAAGTATTTAAAAGAGAAAAAAAAAACTCACAAAGACTTGGGATCTCTTAGTTCGAATACGTCGTGCAGCGATAAAACTATTTAGAATGTTAAACGTGCTACATCTTCGCTAGCGATAAGTCTAAAGACGTTTTATTTATCATCGAAGGGTAAGTTAAAAAAAAACAGGAAACAAAACAAAACATAAGGGTTTCACGAAACAAAGCACTATCGGTAACAAAAATAAAAAGTAAGTATCCATATATTATTTACACAAAATACACCTGGCACCTTAAAACGATGCCTACATCCCCCTAAAAAAAAAACTAAATCGTAAACAAAACAAAAATAAAACTACATCAACCTTCTTCGCGTACGCACCATGTCCCGAACATGACATATTTCATACCCGAATACTTTCTAAAAAACTACAATCCTAAGCCTTACAAGGGTATCCATTGATAGAAGCCATGGTAATAATCAGAAGATATTTCATTCATACATCATCAAATAAAAAGGTTAACATCAAGATAGAAGACTCTTACAAACACCAGCTTAGAGATTTCAAAAAGTATGACCCCCACAATACATTGCCCTAGTAAATTAAAGAATAATTTCTAAATCAAGTATAAAGTTCGCTGCATTTTAACAGGCTCGAACATTCGTACCTACATTTCTCTCTTTTTAAAAAGAATGTATAAAATTATTTATACGCGACTACAAAGTAGTATACTTCAGATCGAAGCATCGTATGACAATCACTTTCAAAGACTGTTTTACTGCCCCCTAGGCGTAAACACTGACACCTTACACACGCATGCACACATGCACACTTTGGACCAGCCTCCCCCTCCACCTCCTAAATCAGTTACTGCTTTTAAAAAAAAAAAAAAGTTTACGATTACAAGTCCTTTTCATAAATCAGTTTAAGTAAAACAAAAAAAACAAACAGTATATTTATTAGTTTTTTTAAATATTACAAAAACGATAAGAGGATAAAACCCATCTCCGCGCTGCGCTTTCGTATATACAAACCTCATAAACTTAAACTACAACAAAAATACATAGAGACATCCGATACAATCGTATAGACACAAATTATAGCACTAGCGGTAACAAAACTAGAAACGGAAAAATAGCATTTTATACGTGTACGCATCTGCAGAGGGGGTAAAACAACTTGCGCACTCTGCTCATGAGAGTGCCACCAACACCTTCTCTAAGCCTGATCCTTTTAAAAAAAAAAAAAAAAAATCAGTACATTTATTAGTTTTATAACACATCAAAAACGTAAGAGGGGGTAAAATTCTTATGTACAACGCAATCTTATATACAACAGCTCAAAAACATAAAATACATAGCCAGACGTACCTTCTTCACGTACACGCCATATTCCTAACATAACATATTTCATACCCAGATACTTTCTAAAAAACTACTAACCTAAGGGTTACAGGGCTATCCATTGAAAGAATCCGAGCTAATAATTAGAAGATATTTCATTCATACATATTCAGATAAAAAGGCTAACATCAAGATAGAAGACTCTTACAAACGACAGTTTAAAGATTTCAAAAAGTATGATCCCCATAATACGTTGCCCCTCCACCTCCTAAATCAGTTACTGCTTTTAAAAAAAGAGTTTGCGATTACAAGTCCTTTTCATAAATCAGTTTAAGAAAAACAAAAAAACCCAGTATATTTATTAGTTTTTTAAATATTACAAAAACGATAGATATTAAAACCCGTTTCCACACAGCGCATTCGTATATACAAACCTTATAAACTTAAACAACAACAAAAATACATAGAGACATCCGATAAAAATCGTATAGACACAAATTATAGCACTAGCGGTAACAAAACTAGAAACAGAAAAATAACATTTTATACGTGTACGCGTCTGCAGAGGGGCTAAAACAACTCGTGCGCTTTATTCATGAGAGTGCCACCAACACCTTCTCTAAGTCTAATCCTTTAAAAAAAAAAAAATCAGCGCATTTATTAGTTTTATAACGCATCAAAAACGTAAGAGGGGGTAAAATTCTTATGTATAACACAATCTTATATACAACAGGTCGAAAACATAAAATATAAACTTAAACAACAACAAAAATACATAGAGACATCCGATAAAAATCGTATAGACACAAATTATAGCACTAGCGGTAACAAAACTAGAAACAGAAAAATAACATTTTATACGTGTACGCATCTGCAGAGGGGCTAAAACAACTTGCGCGCTTTATTCATGAGAGTGCCACCAACACCTTCTCTAAGTCTAATCCTTTTAAAAAAAAAAAAATCAGCGCATTTATTAGTTTTATAACGCATCAAAAACGTAAGAGGGGGTAAAATTCTTATGTATAACACAATCTTATATACAACAGGTCGAAAACATAAAATATAAACTTAAACAACAACAAAAATACATAGAGACATCCGATAAAAATCGTATAGACACAAATTATAGCACTAGCGGTAACAAAACTAGAAACAGAAAAATAACATTTTATACGTGTACGCATCTGCAGAGGGGCTAAAACAACTTGCGCGCTTTATTCATGAGAGTGCCACCAACACCTTCTCTAAGTCTAATCCTTTTTAAAGAAAAAAAAATCAGCGCATTTATTAGTTTTATAACGCATCAAAAACGTAAGAGGGGGTAAAATTCTTATGTACAACACAATCTTATATACAACAGCTCAAAAACATAAAATACATAGCTAGACGTACACCAAAAACGTGAGAGAGGGTAACCTTATGGTGTCAAAGGCCGCCTACAGCTTTTTTTCTCAGGATGGGTGGGGCTGGTGTTTTGTAGAACAGAATTTCTCAGAGAGGGGAGAATGGAGGAAAACTCCAATTCGGTCATGTATTTGGCGAGGTAAGAGCATTTTAACACAGCTAAAACCTCCAAAAATTTAATTTTTCATGTTGGTACCCCTTTAGTATTTTATTTACAAGCTCGTAAATATTCTCAGTGGTACATTTGTAGAAAATGTATATCCCCAAAGCAGGTTTACAACTAGAACGTGAGCAACGCCTTGCCGTGATTTAGTGTCATTAGTATTATTATTTTGCACAGTGAATCACATTTAGGATAACATCTAAGTGTGTCTTTAAATCTGATAAATGTGGAAAATTCCAATTTGAATTGCTACAGCCCTAAAATAAAAGTGTACACACCCTTCTTCATATACATATTGCATCTATGGTATCATAAATTCAAGCCGTGGATCCTTTCTAAAAAACTATTAGCCAAGGGCTTATAGGAATACCCTTTGTAAGAGACAAAGGTGTTAATCTACTGATAAGAAGATGATTTTGGTTAAATTGTTGCAAAGAGAATCGCTTATAACATTTAGGATAACATCTAAGTATGTCTTTAAATCTGGTAAATGTGGAAAATTCCAATTTGAATTGCTATAGCCGTAAAATAAAAGTGTACACACCCTCCCTCATATACATATTGCATCTATGGTGTCATAAATTCAAGCCGTGGATCCTTTCTAAAAAACTATTAGCCAAGGGCTTACAGGAATACCCTTTGTAAGAGACTAAGGTGTTAATCTACTAATAAGAAGCTGATTTTGGTTAAATTGTTGCAAAGATCGGCTTTAAGATTAAAGATTAAGGGTTAAGTAGAGTATAAATCTATTAACGTATCAAGAAACTCAAAGTTTCATACTTTCAATTCTCTTAGTTTTGAATAGAAGGTATAGAATCGCTTGTATCGTAATACAAAGTATACTTCAGACTAAAGCATCAGATATAACAGTCTGTTTTACTAATAGGAAAAAACACAGAAAAAAAAAAAAAAAAAACATGCACACACGCTGTCAGCCGTCTGACCAATAATGTCCACATGCAGTTCCTGCCTGAGTTTGTGATTACATATTCTCTCCAGAAATCAGTATTTTTAAACTAGTACAATTATTATCTTTTTTAAACACACACACACACACACACAAAAAAAAGGTAAACAAATTTTCGCTACTCTAATGCCATACATTGTTCCGTCATCCAAAATGTATAATTTTACAAATTGAATACCTTTGAATCAAATTTTTAGGTTTTACATTCATTATCAACATTTTAATACCTTAGTTTACTTTTGTAGACAAAATTATACTAACTTTATTGTGTTCATCCTACCGAGATTTCTTTATTACATTGCTATCAAATACAGCGCACAAAACATCAACCGATTAATTTCACACCTCACTCTAATTAAAATTAAAATAAAAGTGTACACACCCTTCTTCATGTATAAATACATCTATGGTGTCATAAATTCAGACCGTGGATCCTTTTATAGAAAACTATTAGCCAAAGGCTTACAGGAATACCCTTTGTAAGAGACTATCGTGTTAATCTACTAATAAGAAGATGATTTTGGTTAAATTGTTGCAAAGATCGGCTTTAAGATTAAAGATTAAGGGTTAAGTAGAGTATAAATCTAATAACGTATCAAGAAACTCAAAGTTTCATACTCTCAATTCTCTTAGTTTTAAAAAGAAGCAGACGTCTGACCAATAATGTCCACATGCAGTTCCTGCCTGAGTTTGTGATTATATATTCTCTCCAGAAATCAGTATTTTTTTTAAAAACTAGTACAATTATTATCTTTTTTAAACACGCAAAAAAAGGTAAACAAATTTTCCCATCCCTCCCCAAATAGCGTACTCTTATACACATCATAAACATAAAATAATAAAAACATACACGTCTAAGCATACCTATAAACATCACGTATATATAAAATGTACAAATTCTAGCATCCATCGTCTTATAATAGACACCATATAAAAATAAAACGTATCATTTGTAACCGAAACGTAAATGAGTTAAGTTTGGTTTAATATAGGGATAGTGTTCAGTAACATTAAAAAGATGGCTGCTGGGGGGTTTAGTATGATGCTAGTTTCGATCTGCTGTCGCCAAAAATTTAAAATTAACCCTACTTAATATTTAAAGGCTACTCTAATGCCATACATTGTTCCGTCATCCAAAATGTATAATTTTACAAATTGAATACCTTTGAATCAAATTTTAGGTTTTACATTCATTATCAACATTTTAATACCCTAATTTACTTTTGTAGACTAACTTTAATGTGTTCATCCTACCAAAATTTCTTTATTACATTGCTATCAAATACAACGCACAAGACATCAATCAATTAATTTCACGCCTCACTCTATTTAAAATTAAAAATACAGACAAACTTCTTAGTAAATCCAAGGTGGATATGAACTGATGGCGTGTTACACTGAAAACGTAGATTATATGGTTAAGAGGAATGTGTAGCTCCTCCTTGTCTCGCTCCCTCAATAACCATATGCAGTAACATCCTTTGCCCAATAGATGGCGCCGTTTACCGCGGCTTGAGGGGGTCGCAACTCACTAGCTCCTAGTCACAAACACACAAGTTTTTAGTGACAGAAAAAAGAAGGACGCGGTTCTGAAATGGGTTAAATAGCCGTCCTATACGCACGAATAATCTATTTTTCGTCTGTATTTCCAACTACAGCGGTTAGAAACCGATCCTCTTTATTTTATTTAAAAAAAAAAAAAGAAAAACCCCATGAATGAGACGCGACTACGTATTCAGAAGCATCGGTAAGTCTCTTTTTATTTACTTAAAAAACATAAAACAAATGGATAACATTTTTTAATATTCACTTTAACTAGATTAAGTGAGCCTCGTACTAATTTACATTCACGCACGCACATACCCGATAGAGGGGTGGTGGGGGCTTCCTACCGCCCAACATGGTGATAAGGGGGGTCGGGGGTTCCTACGGTTGGTACCCGTTCTACTTCATAGTGGGGGGCTTTATCAGTATTCGTGTGAAAAATCAAAGGAAGTACGTAGACAATCGGTGGGGGGTGACCGGAATCCTATGTTTGTTAAAGGGGGTGGGGGGACCGGAAAACAACAAAGCTACTGTTTGGGGGGTTCAGAGGAAGTACGTAGACAATCGGTGGGGGGTGACCGGAACCCTATGTTTGTTAAAGGGGGTGGGGGGACCGGAAAACAACAAAGCTACTGTTTGGGGGGTGACCGGAACCCTATGTTTGTTAAAGGGGGTGGGGGGACCGGAAAACATGTGTTTGATGTTGTGGGAAACAGAATGTCATCAATCATTTTTGACAGAAGCCGTCTTCCGGCCTCTGATTGGCTAGGACGATGAGGGGGGGTGGCTTCCAACCTCTGATTGGTTAAGACGATGAGGGGGGTGGGGAGGGGGTGCAGAATCTCATCAATCATTTTTGACATTTGCCGTCCTGGGGTTCTGATTGGTTAAGAAGGTGGCAAGTGGGTAGGGCTTAATTCAAAATAACGGCTTCTGATTGGTTGAGATGCCGGAAGGGGGCGGGGCTTACTTCAAAGGGGTTTTATGGGGGGCAATCAATCACTTTTTGACATTTGCTGTAGTGTTACTATATATGCCTGTTAGAGTTATTGTGTATATATTATTCTATATTTTCTCTTATTACAGAGTTAGTTGTAAACTATGTATTCAGTATTTCACTATGAATTCAGTATTTCACTATGGGTGTGGAGCTGCTGCATGTTTATTCAACCTGAGGACATCTGGAATGTGGGAATGAAGAACTACAGCCTTCAAGGATTAGTAGTCGTGACGATTTAAAGGATGTCCTCTGTATTTTACGACTGCTGGAGTTGCTTATCACATTGCTGCCAGTACTCCCATTTTCCTCAGAGGCAAGTGTGTGGCCTATTGTGTATGTTAGGGAATCCCAAATAAAAGAGGAGAAGTAGGGAGTTGTGTCAGAAGGGGCTGGGAGCTTGTGATCTGCGCACAACTCTCTGTCAGCTTCTCCTCGCGAGTAATCAAATCCTTGTGTCTTCTCATTCTTTCTTCTGTGTATTTTAAATGTTGCAGGTGTTGACTTGACATTAACTTGGTCCTTTCGAGCCGGATCCCAGGACGCCTAAAGGATTCCAGTTGCAGAGTCGACCTCCAGGAAGACCGTGGCCACGGCAAATACTACCCTTTTCCGGGACTGGATTTCGTCTCTGTGACTGGGATCTGGAAGGCTGACGGGAATCCAAAGGACGAGAAGACATCTGGGTGAGAAAAAATTTACTTTCCGGGGGAAAGTGTGAATGAATGTCGACGTAAAATCTGCGCGAAGGTACTGTCGCAGCCTGCACGAAGGTACTGTGTGGGAGGAAAAACCTTGTGAATACTAGTCAATGGCAAGTAAAGGGAACGGAGCCCGGTAACGTCCGTGTAAAGAGACGATGGCGGAGTCGTGTACGTACTTAAATTCCGTGAAACGCAGAAAATAAAAGGGCCTTGTGTGAGTGTGTGAAGTGAATGGAAGTGTAGTGTCATTTGATACTTACTTCATTTTAAACAAACAGGATTGTAAGTGACAACTCATTGTGGAAGCAAAGGCAAGAATTCTCCGCCCTATTGGGTAGAAGCTTGAGAATTACCGCAGTGAGAAATTTATTGTCACCCTGTTATTTGAACCTATCAGTCCCTAGGAAACTCTAGGTTCGCGGACTGTACCAAATTCATATAAAATGGGGGAAAATAAACAGTAAAAGTGAGCTACAAGATGAACTATCCAGTAAGGATTGGATGTTCATAGAAAAATTAGATCCATCTAAAATATAGCATTGAAATACGTGGATTACAAGATATACTTTTGCTGGCCAGCTTAATTTACAATAGTAAAAATAATAACAATAATAATGGTAATCCACTACAATATGAAATAAGGAATAAAATGAAAAGGAAAGTTGGAGCTTTAACAGCCTAATGATATCGAGGCATAAGTGTATTGTCTGTAAAAGTGTATGTGTGTGGCTTCTCACTGTGTTTGTCTCTGTGAGCTCTTGTGTATGTGTCTGTGTGTCATATTGTCTAAAGACGACGGCTTAAAAGGGTTTAAATTGTGTATAAGGGGTTGTTAGATCGTGTCTAACATAACTATGTTAAAAACGGTGAAATTGAGAAATTTTGGTCTGTATCAAATATGAGGTGCGTGGACCAAAAAGTGGTCCCAGAAGGGGTCATCACCCGGTCCTCAGGTGAAAATTGTGTATTTTTGTTTTTGGATGGTAAAGCTAATTGTTTGAGAGTGAGTTAAGTAGGTGATTGATGACAAGTTGCGTGTGAGTGTGGATGGTTGTTTGTCTCTGTGTGCCCTGCGATTGGTTGGCAACCAGTCCAGGGTGTCCCCCGCCTACTGCCCAGAGCCAGCTGAGATAGGCGCCAGCAGCCCCCGCAACCCTTGTGAGGAATCAGCGGTCAAGAAAATGGATGGATGGATGGATTGATGACAAGTTGTTGAACTTCTGACAGGAAAAAAAAAAAATAATCATTTTTGTTGGGATTGTTTGAGCATGGGAAATGATAAAAGTAAGAGAGAAACGTGAAAGTAGAATTGATTATGGTAGAATTAGAACAACTGGACAAAGAGAAGATGAATTAGTGGATGATTTTAAAGTGGGATTTGTGAAGTGTTAGAACAAGTTGTGGTGGTGTAGATGATGATAAGACAGGAAGGAAGTGTAATGTTAGAGGACACTGAGTTAAGAAATTACCCTCAAAAGTATAAAATAGATAGTAAAATGATTAGAGGAGTTAGAAAAGAAAAAACGGTAAAGGACTGCTGTGTTAGTCATATATATGAAATAATATGATTTTTATGGAAAATTGACAGTGATAGGAAGCAACGTAAGTAATTGATCACACAATTATACAATTTCTATTCTAGGTTTGAATGGTGATTAAAAATTGTGATCAGATGACAGGCAAAATGTGTAGTTGTGATGATTATTTAGGTGAATGATTCTTTAAAAAAAAATAAAAATCAATAACTTTCAGAAGAAGAAGGTGTTATAACTGAATTTAATAACTGAGAAGATTTTTGGTTATTATTGGGAAAATAACTAAGTGGTACAGATATTGAGTCGGATTTCAAATATCACTATTTTTGAAATGTAGTGGAGGAATGATTTAATTTTAAGCAATATAGACATTTTTATACCTAATATTATGCTACCTCACTACATTAGGTGGCTGTGGATCTCTGATAGTTGGTTGTACGTTTGAATGTTGATAAAATTAAATAAAAAAATGGATAGATCTCCAGATAAGTTAAAGATTGACAGGGAGTGGTAAAATTAGGACTCAGAGATAAGAATTGACCTCTAAGGTATTTATGGACATAAAACACCTCATTCTGAGGGAAAAGCAAAGGCTATAAAATGAAATAAAATAAAAGCTCTCCAAAAGAAAGGATAGCTAACAGGCCACAGAAAAGTCACTTCTAAACTAAAATGATACTGTGCCTACGAATGTACGAATAAAGGTTTACACAGAAGACAAATGACAATAAGGCTGAGTAATTAAATTAGTAAATGTTCTAAAAGTTTCTTATTGTGGTGTTTGCATTGAATAATAGATTTGGTGTGACTCATGCAGATCCAGATTAGAGAACAACATAAAATTGTAAGAAAGAGCCTTTACAATGTTGTTTTGAATATAGTCCTGAAGTTTGTATAAAAGATTGGTTACACGGAGGAATGTTTCCCTAATTGAATTCTGATTTAGCTCCTGCTGTGATTGAGTGTGAAATTTAACAAATTCTCCCTCACTAGAACCTGATAAGTAAAATAGGCATTAAAGGAAAAAAGATTATTAAAATGGTTTGAAAGGCAAACATATTATTAGTGGTAAGTTATTTAAAATAAATAAATAGCTGAGATTTGTACTTGATTAAGAAGAAAAAATGGCATTTATAATTGAACTTGAATTATTAATAGCTGCTTTTCCACCAACAAGCCCAGGATCTTTGAGTTCTGGGTAAAGTGAGTTTTTGGTTGCAAAAGTTCAGCAGGGAATTTAGAATTGTGTTTTTACAGTGTCTTAGAGTTCTCTGTAATTAATTTAAATGAGTTTGATTGAGACGAGCTGATGTAAAAATACTGACCCCTCAAAGTAACCACCCTAGGTTAGCGAGACCCTGTTACCGAGATAGTACTTGGATGCCCCATGAGGAATTTTTATTGCCCTGGTAATTGTTGTTGGTGGAAAAACGGCCATTTATTTGAACAAGGTGAACATAAAAATAATGATGAAACGAAACCAGTAAGCAGAATTATATTAAATGGGATTAGGCCTAGTCTTAGTGTCTACATTAGATGGGAACATGGTAGTAAAAAGATAAGCTGAGTAGAAAAAGGGATATCTCTATGTGAAAGGTGTAGGATCTTTGCATTTTTACGACGTAGTCTATATAAGCCTAAATAAATTTTTAAATGGTAGCTGACGCCTTATTACAAAAAGCGAGGGAATTGATTGTAAAGAAGGGAGATAGAATGGGAGATGACAAACTATGTCACTCTGAGCATAAATGTGAGAATCAAAACAATGCTACACCTACAAGTGTCACAGTTGACTACTTGTACACTGATGATGAGTGTGATGCAGCGACATATCATTTTACCGGAACGATTTAAGGTACTGTTTAAAATGAGGAATTACACGTGTCATTGCTAAAAAGTAAATACAGGCATTGGAAAGACATGTGAATGTTTGGAATTGGTGAAATTGTGAGTAGAACAGGAAAGACAGGTTAAAGGGGGATAAAAAATATATATACTGGATAGATTAGGAAGACATCTGAATTAATGATGTAATATAATAGTTATGGTAGAAGGCATAGAGATGACAGAACTTTTGTTTTTCTTTAAAACTAAATAGGAAGAACTGTTTAACCTGCTTCCTTATGAATTCATCATTCATTCATTCATTCATTCATTCATTCTGATGTTGGGTTTCTTGACAACATGTAAGTAAGTGGAAATCAGAGCAAACAGATCAGATATCTATGCTAAAGCTGATTTATTGAAGTAAAATGCTGAATTGGAGATAAATTAGACTAGTGATTAAGGACTCGCAAAGGGCAGGAGTGCTGATTGAAAATACTAAACATATTAACTGGAAATACATTATTAGATAATTTGGATTCTTGATGAAAATTTGAGGAATGAATAAGTACTATAACAGTACACCCAAATTGTATATTCTGGTCTAAATTTGCACTGGAAGGAAAATATATTGTTACTACAAGGATATTGTGAATGTCCCACAATACCCTCTCAAGCAATTATAAATTGTTTGGGTACATTGGAAAGTCAGATTTTGACTTGCATGGACAAAATTATTTTATGGCATGATAGAAAATTGAGCTGTGAAATGAAAACCAGCAACAACTTAAAAGAAAGACGAAATTGGAGAATGATGTAAATAAAGGTGTATTACATTTTTGTGCAACAAGGGTGTAATATTTAGATTGTTTTGATTGTAAAGTGGTTATGATGGAGACCCAACGATAAAACGAAGTAATTTTATCGGCCCTAAGATTTGAAACAAATTACAAAATGATATCTTAAATTCCTGAGTGAAATTGTGACCTGTTATGAACTTTTGATGTTTGTGATTATGCTGTTTTAAAACGAAAACACCCACAGGTTGATGCAATTATACATATATAATTATACATGAATTGGGTGGATAATTATGCTAACAATTCTACTACTGAAATTGAATTGAGATACTGATAACAACGACAATGTTTGACAAATTTTAATAGATAGATGAATGTGAAAAATGCAGTTTGTGATTTAAATTGAACAATGATAGTAGTGGCTTTACGAAGATATTGGAAGGCCATTTGAACAGACAATTGATTGCTGACATGGTTATGAGTTTTGTTTAGAATGCATGAAGTAGAATTTAAGCCAGTATTTTATATTCATTGTGTACAAGATGATTGATATTCATGGTGGCTTTATTATTAACTACATATGGCTTTGGGAAAGATGTGTTACATTTAAACGTGATTATATGGTTGTAAACAATACAAGATGTAGTATGATACAATTAGTTTTGAAGAAATGCCAGACTACTACTATGCTATGGGTAGACTATAAAATTCTATCCGTCCAAGACATGTAAACTACAGTGTTCTTTCGCAAATTAGGGCCAGAGCGGTGAAGGCTACAGGGTCCCAATTGTTTAAAATTCCATAGTTGTTTAAAAAAAAAAGAAAAGAAAAAAAGTGCTGATTTTGTGGATTTTTGTACAGCTGTGAAATTTTTTGGAAGAGGAAAATGACTGTATGAAGGTTAACCCACTGATATACGAGGGAACACTGTAGTGGAAAAGAAAAAAAAGGAAAAATGAAAACCTTTTGTAAATATTGTGAAATTATTTTAAATTGCATGCAGCATAAGATTTATATGAAGTGGCTTGGATAATGATTTTGAGTTGTGAGCCATAAAAATGTCTCAAAAGGGGGGAGTTGGTAACAATACTGCAGTACCGCATGTAAATTTTATATTTTTAATTTTTTAAGTTTTTATGTTTTTGGAATTTTGTTTTAGAATTTTGTTATACATGGAATTGATGTTTCTAATATTTTACAATTTTTGTTAGTGGCTATGGATTTTATGGAATTGAACAAAAAGTAAGACAATGTCAATATTAACAAGTACTGATTGATGGTCTTAAAAAATGTAACAATGAGTTGAAATTGTTCCAGAAAAACAACTGGATGTTATTTTTATGGCAGAAGCATTGTGTGAACAGATCATGTCTCTATATGACGTACTAGTTATTTGGAGTAATGAATGAAAGTCACTTTATATGTTACATTGTTTAAGGGAAAAACAGAAAAGCGAGAAAAATACATGATCAAAGCATGGAGATAAGATAATTGATGATTAAGTAATTTGGGAAATTGTAAAAGGAACAAGACAGTTAAGCTCGTTTGAAATTTCGTGTGGTGGACCATTTAAATTTGCCTATTGTAATAACCTGTTAAGCCGTACAGATGAAAGAAATTTATTCAAGTGACTATATGAGAAGATTGTTTAAATGATAAGGAAGTGAAAATGTTTAATCAAATGCCAGATGACTCTCTATCTCAGCAGGAAGGTAAGCCTCCCATCAAGGGTAGTGACTGACTTTGATTAAAGGTCCAGCCTAAGGTGGGAAGGCCCTTGTAAGTGTTGTTGGCCCCGAAGGTTGTGAAGATCGCTGAACGACTCTCCTAGATTCACCTATCGCATGGCACAAAACAGGTACCATTGACTAACAGCTTGCCAGGTTGCGGAGCGAAGCCTGACTGAAGTGAGGTCAGAGGAGAAACAAGCAGCTTGACTCGCTGTGAAAAGTCTGACCAAGTAAGTCAGTGAAGACTTTGGGAGCACATTGTTTGCTACCCTCAAAGTTCCCCCAACCGCTGTGAAGTCCAGGGCCTGTCTACTGTGCATGATGTGTCAGAAGGGACAATTCATGGAGACGAGTCCCTTTCCTGAATCAAATGGAGCGTAAGATGCGATCAGACGCAGTTGGGGCTGTCTTTTTGATTTTGATGTTTGTTTTTGGGGCCATCTTGAAGAGGAAGAGAGACAGCTGGTTGAATTATTATTGCTGAGAATTACATACAGAAGCATTGGATAATGTACACACATTAGAGCAACAACACATTGATTGCACTTTAAAGACGACACGTTGAATTATATTGTGCTTATGATAATTTTACTAATGTGGGGTTTTATGATGGAAAGAGAAATGTTACGTCATGCTCTATGTGGTATTGATAGTGTTGACAAAGGACTTATTTGTGTAATGGGAAAAAATTGTGTTATGCACTGTGATGGTGATGTTTTGCTTTTTTTTAACAAATACATGGTATGAGACTTTGAGCAAATATATAATAAATAGGGGGGAATGTTAGAGTTATTGTGTATATATTATTCTATATTTTCTCTTATTACAGAGTTAGTTGTAAACTATGTATTCAGTATTTCACTATGAATTCAGTATTTCACTATGGGTGTGGAGCTGCTGCATGTTTATTCAACCTGAGGACATCTGGAATGTGGGAATGAAGAACTACAGCCTTCAAGGATTAGTAGTCGTGACGATTTAAAGGATGTCCTCTGTATTTTACGACTGCTGGAGTTGCTTATCACATTGCTGCCAGTACTCCCATTTTCCTCAGAGGCAAGTGTGTGGCCTATTGTGTATGTTAGGGAATCCCAAATAAAAGAGGAGAAGTAGGGAGTTGTGTCAGAAGGGGCTGGGAGCTTGTGATCTGCGCACAACTCTCTGTCAGCTTCTCCTCGCGAGTAATCAAATCCTTGTGTCTTCTCATTCTTTCTTCTGTGTATTTTAAATGTTGCAGGTGTTGACTTGACAATGCCACATCTAATAGGGCGGATGTGCTGACATATTGCTTTGAACGGACCACCTGTTTGAACGGTGTCTGCAGCAGAATTAAAAAGAAAAAAAGGACAGCAAAATCCTACCTCATTGTAGATGCCAAAACGATGTGGGTCCCGTAGTTTGTTTGTTTTTCCAAGTGACTCTTTAGTTGCCGACACGAAAGAAGTTTGTAGTATGTCCCTCCTCACCTGTCTTGTGCGCCAGCGTCCTCAGAAACATGCAGCTTCACTTGTACAAAATGTACATGACTCTTGCATTGAATGCAACATTGACATATTTGTCGCATATGCGTATAAGTCAGCATAAGGCATACCTAGCATTATTTTCAGTAAGACTGTGATGGCTGTTACAGATAAGACAAATCAATCAAACAAAACCATACCACTATTTCTTCATATTGTGACATCTTGCAAGAATGCCGCCAGAAAACGTTACTTGTACAAATGGCCACCGTTGGCCGTAGCCGGCGCCAAAAACAAGAACAATTCGGCGAGTGGCGAGCATTAGAAGCAATGAACTGAAGCAGCTAACACAAACGTAACATACCTCCGACACCGCGAGACCTGTGTTGCGTTTACTGACACTCGGATATAAGAGTACTAAACCGAATGAATGGAAAAATATAATAATAAAAGGAGAACCATTTTAGAGATCCATGCCTCAACTGGGCGGGCACAATCATCTTGGTGGGCGGGCACGGACCCCTATGGCCCGCTCATGGTGACGGGTGTGTTCCCACCAACGATGATATCATATTCTTCAAAGGCTTGCTGAGGAAAGTGAGGGAGGAGTCACTCCATGGCTTCAGACACCTGGTCAACAGGTCCTGTGTAAAACAAGTGGTGCTTGTACATGTGACCATTCCGTATTGCTTCACACAAAAAGTTCATGTAGTGTGCAATGCCGTCCATATGTAAATGACATACCAAGACGTCGGCTGACTTCAGTTTGTTGCAGCTCAGATATGGTAGGTGGAGATACTGGTGGTACAACACCGAAGCCTTCTGGGGTCCTCCATTCAAGTGTCCTCATTCGGGGCATTCCAATTTGGCTGCTGACTCTCCCCTTAATATTTTTTTTTTCTTGCAGGTCGGTGATGTATTTAAACGGTGCATGAATGCTTGTATACATCAGAATATGGTTCTGGAACCCCTCAAGTTTGGCTGTTGATCTAGTGTGACACAAACAAAAACAAAATTATAAAATAAAATAATTGATGATACTACTATATGTCACCAACTTTCCAACAAAGCCCCCAAAATAGAGGTAAGATCTTTAGTTTTTGGGCCCAAAACATTGTATTAGCTAGATAAAAGTAACTTGACTGCATACTGCATAGAATATGCAAAGGCTGCTTGCTTGTCGAGTTTCCATGGAAAACGTAGCAGCCTGTAAATTCTTGTGCACCCAATTACACAATGGACCAGTACACACTTGAGTGAGAGAGTTCAGACTCTAGCAGTGCTTACGGTACAGCCAGCAGTTAAGTCCAGAAAGTTATTCCCTGCCGAAAATTAATTTCGAGAACACTATTTTCACCAACCACAACGAAAATAATAATTTTCAACTCCTCCACTAATACAGTATGCTTTAGATTCTCCATTGAAGTTATGGGCAAATATACCTCCGAAATCACAGTTACATTACATTACACAATAACTTGCGCATTTACTCTAAATATAACGTGCCAGCGGGAATCTTTTTTTTTTTCAAAGCAAGTAGCTACATAACGAAATCGTTCGAGTGGTGCGGAGTTGGTAATCAACAGCTACAGTGATCGTAAAACAAAGGTACGAACATCGTATTAATTAGTACGGTGTATACTTTTTCTCTCGCTCTCAAAACGTAAACACAAATGTACTCTTACTTACCGTCCATCCATCCATCCATCTTCTTCCGCTTATCCGGGGTCGGGTCGCGGGGGCAGCAGCTTCAGGAGGGAAACCCAGACTTCCCTCTCCCCAGCCACTTCAACCAGCTCCTCCGGCGGGATCCCAAGGCGTTCCCAGGCCAGCCGAGAGACATAGTCTCTCCAGCGTGTCCTGGGTCGTCCCCGGGGCCTCCCGCCAGTGGGACATGCCCGAAACACCTCCCCAGGGAGGCGTCCAGGAGGCATCCGAACCAGATGCCCGAGCCACCTCAGCTGGCTCCTCTCAACGCGGAGGAGCAGCGGCTCGACTCCGAGTCCCTCCCGGATGACCGAGCTTCTCACCCTATCTCTAAGGGAGAGCCCGGACACCCTGCGGAGGAAACCCATTTCGGCCGCTTGTATCCGGGATCTCGTTCTTTCGGTCACGACCCACAGCTCGTGACCATAGGTGAGGGTCGGAACGTAGATCGACCGGTAAATCGAGAGCTTTGCCTTTTGGCTCAGCTCTTTCTTCACCACAACGGACCGATACAGCGTCCGCATCACTGCAGACGCTGCACCGATCCGCCTGTCGATCTCCCGCTCCATCCTACCCTCACTCGTGAACAAGACCCCAAGATACTTGAACTCCTCCACTTGGGGCAGGATCTCGTCCCCGACCTGAAGACGACACTCCACCCTTTTCCGACTGAGGACCATGGTCTCGGATTTGGAGGTGCTGATCCTCATCCCAGCCGCTTCACACTCGGCTGCGAACCGCTCCAGTGAGAGCTGGAGGCCCCGGCCTGATGAAGCCAAAAGCACCACATCATCTGCAAAGAGCAGAGATGCAATGCTGAGGCCACCAAACCGGAACCCCTCCACGCCTCGGCTGCGCCTAGAAATTCTGTCCATAAAAGTTATGAACAGAATCGGTGACAAAGGGCAACCTTGGCGGAGTCCAACCCTCACAGGAAACGAATCCGACTTACTGCCGGCAATGCGGACCAAACTCTGGCAACGGTCGTACAGGGACCGAACAGCCCGTATCAAGGGGCCCGGCACCCCGTACTCCCGAAGCACCCCCCCCAGAACTCCCCGAGGGACACGGTCGAACGCCTTCTCCAAATCCACAAAACACATGTAGACTGGTTGAGCGAACTCCCACGCACCCTCGAGGATCCTGCGGAGGGTGTAGAGCTGGTCCACTGTTCCACGGCCAGGACGAAAACCACACTGCTCCTCCTGAATCCGAGATTCGACCTCCCGACGGACCCTCCTCTCCAGCACCCCTGAATAGACCTTACCAGGGAGGCTGAGGAGTGTGATCCCTCTGTAGTTGGAACACACCCTCCGGTCCCCCTTCTTAAAAAGGGGGACCACCACCCCGGTTTGCCAATCCCGAGGCACTGTCCCCGATGTCCACGCGATGTTGCAGAGGCGTGTCAACCACGACAGCCCCACAACATCCAGAGTCTTTAGGAACTCCGGGCGGATCTCATTCCACCCCCGGGGCCCTGCCACCGAGGAGCTTTCCAACCACCTCAGTGACTTCGACCCCAGAGATAGGAGAGCCCACCCCAGAGTCCCCAGACTCTGCTTCCTCAAAGGAAGACGTGTTGGTGGAATTGAGGAGGTCTTCGAAGTATTCCCCCCACCGCTTCACGACGTCCCGAGTCGAGGTCAGCAGCACCCCATCGCCACTATACACAGTGTTAATGGTGCACTGCTTTCCTCTCCTGAGACGCCGGATGGTGGACCAGAATTTCCTCGAAGCCGTCCGGAAGTCGTTTTCCATGGCCTCACCGAACTCCTCCCATGTCCGAGTTTTTGCCTCAGCAACCGCCGAAGACGCGTTCCGCTTGGCCATCCGGTACCTGTCAGCTGCCTCCGGAGTCCGGAGTCAAAAAGGCCCGATAGGACTCCTTCTTCAGCTTGACGGCATCCCTTACCGCTGGTGTCCACCAGCGGGTTCAAGGATTGCCGCCACGACAGGCACCGACCACCTTACGGCCACAGCTCCGATCGGCCGCCTCAACAATGGAGGCGCGGAACATGGCCCATTCGGACTCAATGTCCCCCGCCTCCCCCGAGACAAGGGAGAAGCTCTGCCGGAGGTGGGCATTGAAACTCTTTCTGACAGGGGATTCCGCCAGACGTTCCCAGCAAACCCTCACAATACGTTTGGGTCTGCCAGGTCGGACCGGCATCTTCCCCCACCATCGGAGCCAACACACCACCAGGTGGTGATCAGTTGACAGCTCCGCCCCTCTCTTCACCCGAGTGTCCAAAACATGCGGCCGCAAATCCGATGACACGACTACAAAGTCGATCATCGAACTGCGGCCTAGGGTGTCCTGGTGCCAAGTGCACATATGGACACCCTTATGCCTGAACATGGTGTTCGTTATGGACAAACCGTGACGAGCACAGAAGTCCAATAACAGAACACCGCTCGGGTTCCGATCAGGGGGGCCGTTCCTCCCAATCACGCCCCTCCAGGTCTCACTGTCATTCCCCACGTGAGCGTTGAAGTCCCCCAGCAGAACGAGGGAGTCCCCAGAGGGAGCACTCTCCAGCACACCCTCCAAGGACTCCAAAAAGGGTGGGTACTCTGAGCTGCTGTTTGGTGCATATGCACAAACAACAGTCAGGACCCGTCCCCCCACCCGAAAGAGGAGGGAGGCTACCCTCTCGTCCACCGGGGTAAACCCCAACGTACAGGCGCCGAGCCGGGGGGCAATAAGTATACCCACACCTGCTCTGCGCCTCACACCGTGGGCAACTCCAGAGTGGAAGAGAGTCCAACCCCTCTCAAGAGGACTGGTACCAGAGCCCAAGCTGTGTGTGGAGGCGAGTCCGACTATGTCTAGTCGGAACTTCTCGGCCTCACACACCAGCTCGGGCTCCTTCCCTGCCAGAGAGGTGACATTCCATGTCCCAAGAGCCAGCTTCTGTAGCCGGGGGTCGGTCCGCCAAGGTCTCCTCCCATGGCTGCCACCCAGCCTGCACTGCACCCGACCCCTTTGGCCCCTCCCACCGGTGGTGAGCCCGTGGGAAGGGGGACCCACGTTGCCTCTTCGGGCTGTGCCCGGCCGGGCCCCCTGGGTACAGGCCCGGCCACCAGGCGCTCGCCAGCGAGCCCCGCCTCCAGGCCTGGCTCCAGAGGGGGGCCCCAGTGACCCACGTCCGGGCAAGGGAAACATGTATCCAAAGTTTGTTTTCTTCATAAGGAGTCTTCTGAGCCGTGCTTAGTCTGGCCCCTCACCTAGGACCTGTTTGCCATGGGTGACCCTGCCAGGGGCATAAAGCCCCAGACAACATAGCTCCTAGGATCATTGGGACACGCAAACCCCTCCACCACGTTAAGGTGCCGGCTCATGGAGGGGCTACTTACCGGTCAAGTAGAAAGCAGTCGAAGGCACCGGCACGTCCCAAACCTAGTCTGTTCCTCATTTCTCTCCATCTGGCAAATGCGTCTACAATATAAACTCTTGTTTTGTCGCGCTGAAATAAAATAAATTCCCAAAGCAATTGTGATGCTTGATAATGCGCTCTTCGGGGACCGGAAACTCTTCTTCTTCGTGTACATGCGGTCGCCATAGAAAACCGGAAGTGCGTCTACAATGGCGTTCCAAAAACGCGTTAAGAAATGGAGCGCTGAAATTTGTCTTTGACGGCACCCGTAGCAGAAAGATGGCGGCGAAACATGGCGGACACTAGCAGGCGAGGCGCGGTCATGTAAAATAATTAGTGATTTATATACTTACCGTTATATTTTAAAAAAGTATGTTTATGCGATACAACATATCTTTTTACTTACTACTAACACAAACATGTGTCTTTTTTAAATGAATGACTTTTTATTTCACCACTAGATGCCACTGTATAATACTGAGTGTACCTTTAAGGTAAGTTGTAAATGTCTGAAGTCCTCTTGTTTATGTTTAACAAATTTAAAACATGCTGGGAAGGAAAAAAAACACACAGGTGGACGTGGTTAGATATAACGAGACAAGGGAAGAAATCCATCCATCTATTTTCTTGACCGCTTATTCCTCACATGGATCGTGGGGGGGTGCTGCATCCTACCTCAGCTGGCTTTTGGCAGTAGGCAGGGTACACGCTGAACTGTTTGCCATTCAATCGCAGAGGGAAGAAATCAAGGGAAAAAATCAGGAACACATGACAAACACCAACCATAGACAAAAACAACAAGAACACGCAAAACTAAACAAAAACCCAACCATACAGAATCAAAACATGACAGATCTGGCTTGAATTCATAGGTTTATGCCCGATGATGACAGTTTGCCACAGTTTAATAATTTCAAAAAAGAATTGGGACATAAAACCGATGGCACATTTTGAGACTGATTTGCTCAAGTTTTGCACACGCATAAACGGGCGGCAGCTTGATTACCTACGCAAATGTATGGAGAAACTCAGACTAATTGGCACAGGATTGCGGCTGCCAAATGCTAAATTGCTGCACAGTTTATTTTTGCTTGTTCTGGGAGGAATATATGCAAATAGATTAATTACGCACACTGATTGTGATTTATGAAAGCTGGAACCAATTGATGGCTGAGTTTGCATCTTTAAACAGCGAGTGTGAAAGGCAGGTGCAAACAACACCGCTGTGTGGAACTATGAAAAGAAGCAAGAATGGATCTCTCACCCTCATGTGGACATTTTTTAAATGCCACAAACATCATCAATTCAGCAAAGCTATTCTGAAGAATCTAAATCAGAGGTGTCCAAACTACGGCCCGCCGTCCATTTTCAGTGGCCCGCGACATATGCTAAAAATGGCATTTGACTCAATGAAATAAAATAAACAAAACAAAAATGTTTGGAGATGGTCAAAGTAAGAAGGGAGGGTGGCGTTGGTAATTAATTGAATGCATGAGCCTTTGGGGACGATTTTAAATGTCATTTTTAGTAGATTTATTTTGATATCAACCGGAATAATGACGTTTGAAAGTATGTCACACAGAAGTGACGTCATCTAGCAGCAGCCAATAGAAAAAAAGCACCTTCAGATAACGTTGCTCCCATGCTGTTTTTTTAAATATTGTGCACAAGTAATACACATTTTTTGTTGTGTACTGAGAGGTTTGGATCCCAAATGCAGACACAAATAAGATTTTCTCCATTTATTCACATCGAGAGGCAGAAACTCAGAGACGCTGTACACGGGACAGTTGGACAATAATCCGGCAAACGACACACAATTCACAGACTGCACCTACAGACAGTGAATCATAAAGGACTAAAGAACGACATCACATAAGGTCCAGACATCACCTAAAGGATTAAAGGTTGACATCACGAACATCACGTTTTGTAAACAGATACTTGTACCATCAGTACCTAAACAGACACATAACAGGTCATGAACTCTGGCGTATGCGACCCAGGCCATGACATTAAAAAAAAAACAACAACAAAAAAACCTAATACTGACGCTAACAAACTAAATTAAAACTAAGCATTTTTTTTTTAAAGAACTAAACTAATAAAAACTAACTAAAATGAAAAATTCCAAAACTATAATAACCCTACTGCCATATTACAAATAAATTGGTTTATATACTGTAGCATTTTTCTAAATATGAAAAAGTACAAATAAATGATTTGTACAACTTTTAGGACTAAACACAATTTCTCTTCATAACATTATGTGGCCCTTGCGTCCTTCGAATTTTTCTGTATGTGGCCCTCAAATGAAAAAGTTTGGACACCCCTGATCTAAATGGTCTGTGGGATGACTTGAAGCCAGTCAAAAGAAAAAGTCATTCCATATCACTGACGATGAGTCAACACTTGCATCTGGGTCATTTCAGCGCACTCAATTGTCTGGTGTTGGCTTCTCCCAGAACAATTTTTTGGGGCGTGCTGTCCTAAGTTTTTAACACAACGTTATGCAGAATGGGCATTTGGGAACGGTTAAATAAAATATGACTTTTATGCAGTTGCTGGTTTGCCCCAAATTATTGGAGCAATAGCTTTAGTTTCCATAACTCAGTAAAATGCTTGTTTGTCTTCCACTACCATTTCCAATTCAATCACTTCAAAATAAATTTTGCGCTATACATGCTTTCCCAAAGTTACTATGTTGAAAAGTTAAACGCCTCTTTTAAATACAGCTGTTACCATACGCAAAAGTGCATGATTATGCACTATTTGGGATATTAGTGAAAGATCACAATCTTAGTAAATCAGGTGCAATGCACCCACTAACACTGGACACAGTCTGTTAGAGATTGTCTATGTTTACCAGATTATTATTTATTTATTTTTTTGTCAAGACTAACATACAGTATAACAGCTGTATTATCTCAATATTATGGATGCTCACGATCATTACATGCAAGCATGTATTTGTGGATATTTAACACAAGGTGCAAGTACAA